>NW_005054518.1:703218-703872 GCF_000277835.1 Geospiza fortis
AAACAAACATCCCCCACAGGGACAGCGAGGAGAGAGCACTCTGACAGGGGCTGAAAGAACAGAGTTCTCTGCTTATGAAGGGTTTGACACCCCCAAAATCTCTGTATTTCTCTTTAAACTGAGCATGTCTAGAGAGGAGCAACCCCTCATAGCTCTGCACTGATTGCTGCCTGAGCTTTTCTGGGCTGCATGGCAGGACTGTCAGTGGAGCTGTCTGGAGAGCCTCTGACATCAGCTTCACAAAGCAACTGTCATGATGAAAACAGCCTTGGGTAGTTAATTAATCCTTCTGTAGATAGAAGGCTGGATGTGCTGTGGGATCTTTCTCAGAGGGAAATAAAGTCTGTGACAGGACCATGGTGAGCAGGGAGGCTCATTATCCTTCCAGTTCAATCCTGCAAGGAAAAATAAATACAATCTTCTGCTTGGGGGGCGTGTGTGTGTCGGGACTGTTGCTGACAGTCACGAGATTCTGTGCAGTGTGTGCAGGGTTGAGTTTAAATGTAATGTAATATAGTAAGAATAATTTAGTATAGAAAAATAATATAATATAATATAATATAATATAATATAATATAATATAATATAACATAATATAACATAATATAACATAATATAACATAATATAATATAACATAATATAACATAATATAA
>NW_005054518.1:704108-704893 GCF_000277835.1 Geospiza fortis
AATAACTAATAGTAATATAGTATAGAATAATATAGTATAATAAGTAATTAATTAGCCTTCTGATAAGATGGAGTCTTCCTCATCATTCCTCTCCTTCGTTGGGGGCCCATGGTGAGCAGGGAGGCTCATTATCCTTCCAGTTCAATTCTGCAAGGAAAAATAAATACAGTCTTCTGCTTGGTGGGTTGTGTTGGAGGGTAAGTACAGGTGGGGATGGATCCCTGGGAAATGCCAGGGAATGCCACTTCCTCTGCTGGGGAAGATTAAACAGGAAAGCCTTATAAATATGATTGTCTGGCAAAAGATTTTGAGAATATAGAAACTATCAGTGAGATTGAAATCAAAGCAAGCTTTGAGATCCCTCAGTTACTGAACAACTGGAAAACAATGGCATGGCCACCTGAAGGTGATCCCCTTTTGATGGAACAACACCCTCTGCTTGCAGACAGGCCCAAGGGTCAGAGCAGCCCCTACAGCTTGGCAGAAGGGGCCCAAAGAGGAGTTTTTAGGGTTTGAAATGTAACACAGGATGGTAATGTAATGATTCTTATAGGCTGTATGTAAATGCTATAGGATTTGTATCTTGTACTAGATTGGTTAGTGAGAATTAGAATATTCAACACAGAAGAAGATTTATTGTATTGGAATGGGAACCTCGCTTTTTTACGCTTTTGCTCTCTTGCCCTTTTACTCTCTTACCCTTTTATGCTCTTACCCTCTCATCCTCTCTCCCCCTCTCTTCTCTCAGGCCTGCTCTGAGCTGTGCCTGGCAGCTCCCAGCAGGG
>NW_005054518.1:705062-705695 GCF_000277835.1 Geospiza fortis
TGTTGGGCATCCCTGCAGGTGTGGAGGGGCACGCTGGCCCGGCTGCGCTACCGGCGGACGCGGGCGGCGCTGACCATCGTGCGGCACTACCGGCGCCACAAGGTGCGTTCCCACCTGCGCGAGCTCCTGCGGCGCTTCCGCGGTGTGCGGGACCTGCCCGACCGCGGCCGCTCCATCCCCTGGCCCGCCCCGCCCAAGGTGCTGCTCCGCTTCCAGGAGGCTCTGCAGGACATCTACCACAGGTACGGCCCTGCTGTTGGGGAAGATTGTTGGAATTAAATAGTCGGTAGAGCATGAGACTCTTAATCTCAGGGTCGTGGGTTCATGCCGCACGTTGGGCGCCAATATATTGGAATATAATCCCAATATTGCCGGACGGAACGTGCCTGGGCTCGTCTGGCCCTTGCTGCTTGACCAAGGGCGGCAGCTGTGGTGGTTTCACCTCAGAGACACCTTTGGCTGGCTGGATGCTGCAGCTGGCACTTGGGACAAGTCCAGGCATGCAGGAGCTCAGGTTTACCTCTGGAGGAAAGGCTTTAGGTGATGGTGATGGAAAAGGAGTCAGTTCTGCTGGGGGGTTTGGATCCAGAGCTTTATTCCTGGCCCACAGGCCTCTGAATGCAGCAACAGCTC
>NW_005054518.1:706630-707083 GCF_000277835.1 Geospiza fortis
ACTCTCTCACCCTCTCATCCTCTCTACCCCTCTCTTCTCTCAGGCCTGCTCTGAGCTGTGCCTGGCAGCTCCCAGCAGGGCCCTGCACCCAGGCCCTTTGCAATAAACCCCAAGTTCCACGACCTGGCTGCACAGATCTCTCATGTCTGTGTATCCTGACCGTTCTACCCCCCAATGCTCCGACGCCTGTTGTAGTGTGTTTTTATACTTTGTAATACTTTGAAGTAGTTTTGGTTTGTATCCTCATATTTTTCCCAAATGGTTCATCCCAGACTGTACCCCCGTCACTTTACCTGTGCTATCCCTCTCCCTGGATGAGATCATCCCCAAACCCCCACCCTGGCTCTCTGTCCATCACTCAGCATCACATCCCCTCCATCTAGAAGCTTCAGTCCAGGTCCTCGAGTGATTAGCCAGAGGCCAGGGGTCAGCCCCCCAAGCCTTGCCCCATAC
>NW_005054518.1:707526-742402 GCF_000277835.1 Geospiza fortis
CCAATCACTTGTTTTTAAAATTTTAAAAGTTTCATAGTAATAAAATGGTTATAAAAATAGTAATACAATTAGAGTAATAAAAATTTGGACAATTTGGATTAGGACAATGTGAAACAATAGAAACAAAGAGTTATGGACAGTCCGGGTACCTTTTTCTGGGCAGCACGAGCCCAAAAAAGGACCCACATTAACAGAGGATTAACCCTTAAAAGCAATAGCTTGTTGGATATTCATACACCTCATACATGATGGATAAATTCCATTCAAGTACAGGATTCTGTCTGGTCAGTGTCAGCTTCTTCCTCTGAATCCTGACAGTGTCTTCAGGCCTCAGCAAGGCAGGAAGAAGTTCATTTCTTCTGATAATGGAGCAATAAATTCTCTTTCTCTGAAAGATTCAGGTGTCCTGTGGCTGCTATCTCAGTGCAAGTCTTTTCTTTAAAAAAAGTATCTTACTTAGCATAGTTTCTATTTTAACATTTTGTTATAACCTAAAACTATATTTAACACACTACTAAAAAAATTAATACAGCATTACTTTCTAACACAACACATATAATATTCATTTTAATATTTGCAAAAAGCCAATCATAAAATGCACATTTTTCACAAAGGACAAATGATCCAAATTTCAGGCCCAAGAGCATAAACAACGTGGGCTGAAGAGAGAAAAACAAGGATAGGACTGCATAACCTAAAGCTGTAATTGGAGAATTAACTCCAATATGCTAATAGACTAAAACTTACAAAAGTGTGAGACCCAATGACTGGTGGGGCATTTTGTGACCATTTTGGGTTCACCTGGTGTGTAGCTTTGCAGGGCTCTTGTACTACCCAAAGTGGATCCATTGAGGCCTCCTAATAAATCCCTACTTTATTCCTTAGCTCTGTCCAGTCTCCGTTCTAGGTCAGCCTTCTCAAGGCATCAGTCCCAGGGACATCTGGCTGAAGGACATGATTTGGGTGTGGATGGCTTCATGCCCTTGACCAGGCAGATAATTCTGATCCAAAGTTTTATTGTTGAATCACAGAACCCCAGGGTGGTTTAGATCTTAAAGCCCATCCAGTTCCACCCCATGCCATGGGCAAGGGCACCTTCCACCAGACCGGGTTGTTCCATTATGATAAACATTGTGTTTCCTTCCTTGGCCCCTTTCTGGACGGTTTTGAAAAGAAAAAGCAGCTGCTCTTGAATGAGGGGAAGAAGAAAAAAAATCTTCTGGATTTCTTCAAGATTTCTTGTAGTAACCTAGTGTTTTTCTGCAGTAAAATGAGTGATGTTCCCCTTGTCACCCATGTTCTGTGTGCAGAACAGGTGTTTGTACCTTCATTTAACTCCCAGTATCTAAAGGCTGGTGATTTTTTTTCCTCTGGGAAGCTGTAGGCAAAGAAGTTACAATTCCAGTTTGAGAAATGATGACTTGTGAAAGTGGCTGAATAAGAGAAATGTTGTCTGGAGGGGCTTTCAGAGACCTCCTGTCCAGCCATCAGCTTGCAGGGCAGTTCCAGCAGATCTAGATCAAGTCAGCTTTGTTATTTTCTCCAGCTGTCTCTTTCAGGAGAGACATCCATCCACCCACAGCCTGTCTGGGGAGAGAGTCCTGCTTTCACAATTAGCTCAGTTATCAGAACTACGGAATTTTAGCTGCTAAAAAGCCTTTTTGTACTATTAACCCTGGAGTTCTGCTGCTGCTGCTGCTGAAGGCTGGGGAGTGTGGTGTGGGGCAATGCATGGGCTGCCCTGCCCTGTTCCATGGTGCAGTTGGAACTGAAGGGCCAAATTCAGCTGTTAGAGGAGAATGGTGCTGTAAATGAGCCCAAAAATGGGCTTGCAAACACTTGATTGCAAACAGATGCACCAGTGGTGCATCTTGTGGGTGTGGGATGGGGAGTGATGGGTATTTATATATAAATACCTTTTGTGAAGGTATTTATATATACCTTCATATATGTATCTATAGTATATATTCTTAATATATTGTATATTATAATGTGTTTTATATATTATATACATAAAATACTAAAATATATGAATATATATTTTAAATATGATATTATATGATATGATATATGATATGATATGATATTATACAATTGTGAAGGTATTTATATATACCTTCATATACGTATATATGTTATATATTTTTAATATATTGTATATTATAATATGTGTTTTATATATTATATAAAATACTAATATATAATATAATATAATGTAATGTAATGTAATGTAATGTAATGTTATATTATGTTATGTTATGTTATGTTATGTTATGTTATGTTATGTTATGTTATGTTATGTTATGTTATGTTATACAGTACATTTCTTTAAAACATCAACAGACCTTTGCAGCTTGGGGAATGCCTGGGCAGGACTCTGAGGGTGCCCTTGTGCTGCTGCTCTTGTCCTTCCCGGGCGAGCTCCAGGCTGGGGGCTGAGGCAGAGCTTGCTCTTGCTTTGGTGGCAGGTGGAGAGCGGCCGAGCTGATCCGGAGCGTTCCCCCAGAGGTGCTGCCTCAGCTGAGGGCCAAGGTGGCTGCCATGGAGCTGCTCAAGGGCCACAGGGCTGACATTGGCCTCCAGAGAGCCTGGCGGGGCAACTACATCGCACTGGTGAGTGAAGGGACCTGGGCTCAGGGGGCTGGAAGGGGAAAATTTGGGAAAGTGAGCGTTGGTTTATTGGGAGGGGAAGTACTTAGAATATTCCTCTGTTCATGTGTGTTCAAAACCTTGACTTCCACTGCACTAGGAGTGATTTTTGTGAGTCCTGAGCAGCACTAAAGCAGTGCCATCAGCTGTCTCTGCAAATGGGCAGAGCCAGGCTTCACTGGGAGACTGAAATGCTAGAATGGAAAGCACAGGGACTGAGAGAAATTCTCTCTAGGAAGATTTGATTGCTTCCCTTTACTCCATCCTTCCTTGGAGCACTTTGGTGTGTCAAGGTTTGGTTTCCCAAAGCACAGAAGGGTGGAGGGAGCCATGTCCTGAGCCTGTCTCTGCTTTTGCAGAAACCAGACAGCCCCCAGAGCTCAGGCTCCTTCACCCCCGTGGCCAACGAGCTGAAGCGCAAGGACAAGTACATGAACATCCTCTTCTCCTGCCACGTGCGCAAGGTAACGGGGCTGGGGTGTCCGGGGACCAGGAGGTGACCCTGGGGTGCTGGGACAGCACTTCAGAGCACTTCCAAGGAGCTGCATCAGGGATTTTTGGGTGGAGCAAGGTTGGGTGGCTGCTGGGGCCTCATCGTGTCAGTTGTTGAGTCCCTGCCCATGCAGAGTGCTGGAGCTGAATGGTCTTTAAGAACCCTTCAACCCAAACCATTCCATGATTTCATGATCAAATCACTTCATTCTGCATGACTGGTTTGGGGCTGACATTTTTTTGTAGCAGAATTGGGTTTTTTGTTGACTTGGTTGGAAGATTTAAACAGCTAATTAAAAAACAGACTTGTTTAATTGTTGTGGGTAGCTCCTAATGATACTGGTTGGAAATATCTGTCAGGGAAGGATATTTTTAATTTTACAAAGCCAACAGTGCTGTGGGTGTTCAGGTGTTTTTAAGAAGCTGTATATTCTTTTAATTTGTAAATACTGCAGTTGGTCCCCACATGCACAGTTATTCCTTATGATTCTGCAGATCTAGACAATTCATTCTGCAGCACAAAATCTCACTTTATAATAAAACTTTGCAAGTGGTAGTGAGTTGTATTGTTTATTTAACAGTGATTTGTGTTCATAAAAATAGAAATCTCTTCTTGCTTTCCAAGCAAAAATATCTCAGTGGAGTTTGGTGTTGCTGTGTCCACGTTCTCTGGGAGGATGTGGTTCACAGGATTGAGGGAGGAGCAGGCCAGTCTGAATCCAAATTTCCTCTTTACAGCCTCACAACTCTTGGGCTGAACCTCCCTCAGGGACAGAGAAATGCAGAATCCCCCTGGCTTTTTTCAGGTTAGGCTGAAAACAAAATAATTCCTCTTCTAACTCATTGAATGAACTGATTCCAGTTGCAGCTTCTGGCTAAACTGGGATAACTGTAGAAAGGACAATATTCAGTTATTAGAGATGTGATGATGGGAATTGTGGGTTTGGATGGGAATGGAATTATGGTGATGGAATCACTGGGGTCTGTGTGTGATGGACACAGTGTGGGAGTTTTATCTGGTCCACTGTTGTGCAGCTCTCCAGCCTTTAAGTCCTTGTGTTTCTCTTGCTCCTGGTTCAGCTCTCAAGGACAATCTCCTGTGCAGGCACAGGGAAAAGCAGATTCCTGAAGCACAGATCCACATTTCATCCTGTTCCCTACCTGCCAGGACAGAGCTCTTGCCTCCAGACAAGTGTCAGAGCAGCATTTGTTGGTTTTGGTGTATGGAGGAATCTCTGAGCATTCCGTGTTTTTTACTGTGACTGTGCTGGAAAAATCCAGTTTTTGTGGGTTTGTTGCATTGAGATGCCAGCACTTCAATAGTAGAAGCAGAATGGGGATGGAATAGGTGTTACCCATCATAAAGTGGATTTCTCCTGAGCCTGAAAGGCTTTCAGTGCTCTCAGAGGCAAAGCTTTAAAGCTGTGGGTGCATTAAAAGGGCAGCTCAGCTGAAATCACAAATATTGCAGGATTATAGCCTTGCAGCCATATGGGTTTTAAAGTATCTTGTAACTTTCTTTTAACTTTTGAAAGGTTAAATTGTTGTTGCTTTCTTCTCACAAAAGGTAGGATTTGTATTGTAAAATCAGGGTGCCCCCAATGTAGGGAATGATTGGCAGCTGACTCCATTGATTCAGAAGGCTGAACAATTGCTATATTATATTATATTATATTATATTACATTACATTACATTATATTATATTACATTACATTACATTACATTATATTATATTACATTACATTACACTACACTATATTAAAGAGATGCTGTACTGCATAGAGTACTAAAGAATACTGAAGAAAACTCATGACTGTCTCCCAACAGTCAGGACACAGATTTTTCCCCAGTTGGCCCAAGGAAAAAATTGGCTCCATTTTCCCCCAATTGACCAAGGAAACAAAACAATCGTCAGCAGAATCCAACTGACAAATCACTTCAGGTAAACAATCTTCCCAACACATTCCACGTGTGCAAAAACAACAGGAGCAGCAGGTAGAGATAAAAATTGTTTTTCTCTTGTTCTCTCTGTGCTTCTCCAGGAAAAAACCCTGAGAGAGAGAATTATGGTTCTCTGTTCAGAGAATGTGAATGCCACAGACCTGATCCCCTGCTGGCCTGCTAAGTTAGGGATTCCTGGCATGGCTTTGGAGCCATCAGCATTGCCCATCTCTGGCAGTGCCCAAGGCCAGGTTGGACAGGGCTTGGAGCACCCTGGGACAGTGGAAAGTGTCCCTGCCATGGCAGGGGTGGCACTGGGTGATCTCCAAGCACAAACCACTCCATGATCTCAGCACTACTGAGGACAAGCCTGCAGCACTGTGCCATCTCATGGATGTGTAAGCCTGGTGATTGCAGAGCCTCTCCATGTCACAAATGCAATCCATCCCATCCAGATCCACACTGGGATGGGGCTCCTCCCTCAGGGAAGCGTTTGTCTTCTGCCTGTACAGACAAGAAATGTCCGAGGGAGCAGAGCAGGGAACACAAACACTGCTGAAATGAGAAGGTTAACACAAACACTGCTGAAATGGGAAGGTTAACAGGACAAGGGTCTGACATTTGAGAATTTAGCATTTCCCTTTCCAAGCAAGGCACTTCCTCAGGTCGCGTTTCTGGATCTGCAGACTGAGCAGCAGTGAGAGCTGTTGGACAGGAGTGACTCTGTGCTCTGACTGCAGGAGCACAGCTGGGAGCAGCCTTTGCCCTTCACAGGAAACCATTTCCATCCTAAGCTGTTTAAAATGAAAGTGTTTCTCTTGTCAGAAATACAAATTTTGGCATCCTGCCTCTTACCCCAGAGTAAGGGCAGTCCCTGGGTGACCCTCAGTGCTGGGGCAGAGGGAATCTCTCCTCATTGCTGCTCTCTTCCCTTTGAATTTTTAAAAAATAAATTTTTAAATAAATCATCAGGTTTCTTCTCTTTAACCTTGATTTTCCCATGTGCAATCTGTTGGATTATGGGTTTTTTTTTGGTTTAGAGATGGGGTAACTGAGAGGTGTTTTAAAAATTTTTATTTTATTTTTAGTTTTATGAAGGTATTTATATATACCTTCATATATGTATATATATATAATATATATATATAGTATATTATAATATGTTTTCATATATTATATATAATACTAATATATATGAATATATATTTTACATATTATATTATATTATATTATATTATATTATATTATATTATATTATATTATATTATATTATATTATATTATATTATATTATATTATATTATATTATATTAGTACTATAATATTTAAATCTATAATATTTGTTTTACATATATAACAAATATTACCTGTAAATCCATTTCCCACATTACCAAACACTATTGGCCCAGGGTGGCACATGGTGCTGGCACGTGCAGCCTGGCCCAGTGCTCAGGGCACATTTGTCACATCTCTCATGTTAAACCTGGTTCCTGTGGGTTTGTAGGTTGTGTTTGATCTCTGCTGAAAATTGACTCACGTGAAGCTTTACCAGGGGCCTGCAGAGTGAATTATAGAAATGATATTGTAATTATCAGGTGATTTCATTGCTTCCCTTAAATAATTCTCCCGAACAAAGCAGCAATTGACAAAAAAAGGCTGCTCGAGTTCATCCGTGCTGTGTTTTCATGATTCAGCTTATTTGAGGATTCCTGAGCAAAAACTGTGCTGCTCCTGCTCTTCGTTTATATAATATTGTTTTATATATATAACAAATATTATCTGTAAATCCATTTCCCACATTACCCAGGGTGGCACGTGGTGCTGGCACGTGCAGCCTGGCCCAGTGCTCAGGGCACATTTGTCACATCTCTCATGTTAAACCTGGTTCCTGTGGGTTTGTAGGTTGTGTTTGATCTCTGCTGAAAATTGACTCACGTGAAGCTTTACCAGGGGCCTGCAGAGTGAATTATAGAAATGATATTGTAATTATCAGGTGATTTCATTGCTTCCCTTAAATAATTCTCCCGAACAAAGCAGCAATTGACAAAAAAAGGCTGCTCGAGTTCATCCGTGCTGTGTTTTCATGATTCAGCTTATTTGAGGATTCCTGAGCAAAAACTGTGCTGCTCCTGCTCTTCCCTGAGGCAAGAAGGTGTTGGTGGGAAGGTGTTAAAGGGCACTTTGGTGAGCTGGGCTGAATGTTTTATTTCTGAAGCAGCATCAGCCTTGCCCTGTGGCTTCCTTCAGCTACTAAGTCACCAAACCACATGTGAAATAGTTGTTAAGTGTCAACAGCAATGTCAGGTGTCAGCTCTTGGAAATGTTCAGTCTAATGCACTTCTTTCTTTGCACAGAAAACACATTAAAAGCAAAAAAATACTGGGCAGCTTGAGCAGATACAGATGGAGCCCAGAGCTCACTCATTTTTAAACACATTTATGAGTAAAGCAGCCCCTGTGACCTGTCAGATATTGGCTCATTAAATTCATTGACACAGAATATTTTAGCTGATGACATTGATCTAATGAATTCTTCAGGAAGAATCTAGAACATTCTAGATCAGGAAGAACTTCCTGGAAAGGGAGCTCAGGCCTTGGCAGGGGCTGCCCAGGGAGGTGTTGGAGTCCCCATCCCTGCAGGTGCCCAAAGAGCACCTTGATGTGGCGCTCAGTGCTCTGGGCTGGTGACAAGGTGGGGACTGGGCACACGTTGGACTTGATGGGCTGGGAGGGCTTTTCCAGCCTCAGTAATTTTCTGGTTTTAAGCCTAAGAAGTTAATTTATTCCAGGAGCTGCTCTCCAAGTGTTGAGCTGCTGGTAAAGTTTTCTTTGCCTGTGTGGGGGCCCAATTTCAGCAGCTTGAGCTGAATAGTAATGGGGGGCTCTGTTTGGAGCAGTTTTTGCAGGAGGGTAGAAAGGCTTTGAAGCCTTGCTGAGGGGAGGGGAACGAGCTGTGTGGTTGCTTCCCTGCAGTAGGTACAGGTAGAAGCAGGTCATTCCTGCCCATGGAAAAATCCATCTTTTCTGAGCATTATGCTGCTCTTCACTTTTTCAAAGGAAATTTTCAAGATTTTTGCCTTAGGAGAAACCAAATGCATATTTCATGCAAACCTCCAGATTTTGTTGGATCACCTAGGAAACAACTCTCTCTCTTTATTTTCTTTAGAATAAGGTTTTTCTTCTCACTTTTCCCTTGTCACTTGTGGCACCAAGCTCCATTGACAGGATCATCTCTTTCAAAGGCCTCTGCCCTGCAGTGTCCAGAGGCCGCTGACAGAAACCTGAAAAAGTTCCTTGAAGATTTTTCAGCTCTTTGCCAGATCTTCATTTCCCCCACGAGCTTGTCAGGAAGCTAAATTAGGACTGATTCCCATTTGGATCAACAAGATATAAATACAGAATGCCCAGAAGGTGCAGAGAACACAATGCTGGGAAGGGCTGTTCCCCAGGAGGGAATGAGCTGTAGCTGAGAACAGAAGGCCTGTCCTTACTCCTACAAGCCCAGTAGTGGTATTTGCATTGTGAGTGCAATTTTGAGTGTAATTTTGTGTGTGCAAATTTGTGTGAGTCTCTTCTGTGCCTGCTCCCCAGTGGGACAGTTTTTACTTTAACCCACAGCAGGTATTATTTATACAAATGCACTGTCGGTGCACGAGGCACCTGGAGCTTGGAAAAAGCTGGAAAGACATGAGAATTTGCACCTCAGGTGAGATGAGCTGCTGGGCCTCTCCTTTGGTACATTTCTTTAGCTGAATTTTAATACTAAAACCAGCAGGGAGCCATGAGAAAATAGTGGGGTTGAAACCATGCCTGTAGAACTCCCACAATATTCCACAATATTGGCTTGGAATACACCAGGGAATACACCCCTGGCTTTGGGGTATTTCAAAATATATCAGCGGGGTCTGAAGGTGAGTCCAGGTGTGACAGAGGCCAAGGACACCTGGCATGGATCAGAAATAGTGTGACAGCAGGAGCAGGGCAGTGACTGTCCCCTGAGCTGGCACTGCTGAGGCACCTCCAGTCCTGGGGTCAGCTCTGGGCACCTCATGGGGAGAAGGACCTGGACGGGCTGGGGGTGTCCAGGGCAGGGAATGGAGCCCCAGGAGGGGCTGAGGGAGCTGGGAAGGGGCTCAGCCTGGAGCAAAGGAGGCTCAGGGGGCCCTTGTGGCTCTGCACAGCTCCTGCCAGGAGGGGACAGCCGGGGGGGTCGGGCTGTGCTCCAGGGAACAGGGACAGGAGCAGAGGGAACGGCCTCAGGCTGGGCCAGGGGAGGTTGGATTGGATATTGGGAAAATTTCTTCACAAAAAGAATGATCAGGCATTGGCACAGCTGCTCAGGGCAGTGGTGAAGTCCCCATCCCTGGGAACAGTGGTCAGTGGCAGCCTTGGCAGGGCTGAGGAACCATTTGACTTGGTGATCTCAGAGGGCTTTTCCAGCCTTTCTGGCTGTGAAATCTGAGTGTGCTTCCCCTCTCTGCTTCCCCTCTCTGCTTCCCCTCTCTGCTTCCCATCTCTGCTTCCCAGGCAGCAGCCACAGCACCTCCTGCCCTGGGGTGGCTCTGGTGTCACAGCACCAGAAATCTGCTCCCTTTGTCACCAGGGGCTGGGCATGGGACAGCAGCCAGGCAGGGTCATGGCAGTGCCCAGGGAGTGTTCGCTGTGTCAGACTCTGCAAACAAATCACAGAAAATCAATTACTTGATTGATCTGAGCTCTGAGGGGCAGATCCAGCCCCAGGGACTGGACTTTGGTTCAACTCCCAGGACCTGGAGCATTGAGAGCCCCGAGCTTCCCCAAATCCTGGTTGAGGAGCTGGTGCTGCTCTGCTCCAGCACCCAACACGTGGCACCAGGCACTCCTAACCTACTTTCTCAGGGCCATTCAGTGTTTCATAGCCTTTAGGCTTTTTTTCTCCCATTCATCTGCTTCCTAAAATAATCCTGGTTACTCAGCATCTCTTCCTGTGAGATTCCCAGGCCCTCAATCATGTTCTTCACCTTCTCTGAACCACCAGATTCTCCTTCACACTCAGCACCCTGGTCCTTCACAGGCTGTTCCAGGTGAACCAGGGCTCCCAGGACATTATTCCCATGTTATTCTAGCCTGTGCCAACATTTTTTCTGAGCTGCCTCATGTCTCTGTGCCAAGATGTCTCCAGAGCTGTCTGAAATCATCCTCGGTTGCTTTTTCTGAGTCAGTGCCGTTAATGTAAAGCTGTCACAGAGCTCCCCAATTTGCATTTTTTGCCTTTATCTGCTCTGAACTTTGTCACTCTGCTGCCTCCTGACTGAGGATATTTAAGTTCTCCCGTTGTCTCCTGATTTCACCCTGGAAAATCCTATTTATGTTCATCCTCCTTCACGTCTTACCCTTGTCTCCCCTTCTCAGTTGATTAATAAATATCTCAGTGACTGTGATACAACCATGACTCTGGTTTTGCCTCAGTGAAAAACAATTTCTACTTTGTGTCCTACTTTCTTAGGCACTTCCAACCCTGGTGAGTGTTTAGTGCTGAGGGGCATCCAACAGCCTGGGTGAGGTGGAGCTCCAGGGAGAGCTCAGAGCCCCTTCCAGGCCCAAAGGGGCTCCAGGAGAGGGGACAAGGGATGGAGGGACAGGACCCAGACCAAGGATGGCCCAAAGCCTCAGGTCTGGGCTGTGCCAGGGCAGGAATTCTCCATTTGGGATCCCCAGAGCTCCTGGGTAATGTGAGGACAACAGCCTGGGATTGGGATCCACTTGTTCAGGGCTTGAATGTGGCTGGGGGGAGCATCTGGCCTTGGTTTGAGTGAAAACTGGAATTTCCCAGGGTGCCACAGCTCTGCTGGGTGGCTGGGAATGTTGCTCCTCTCTCTCTTCATGATGGGATTCCAGGGACCATGTTCCCTTTCCACTGCTCCAAGGCCCAAGGAGAAAACCTGCTTAGGAGCTGTGTGGGTTTGGGGTATTCTTGTGTGAATGTTGTCTGTTTGTGAGTTTAGGGTGTGTGTTGTGTGAGTTTGGGGTATTTTTGTGTGAATTTTGACCCTTTGTGTGTTTAGGGTATTTTTGTACAAGTTTGGGGTATTTTTATGTGAGTTTGGAGTATTTTTGTGTGAATGTTGTCTGTGACTTTAGGGTGTGTGTTGTGTGAGTTTGAGGTATTTTTGTGTGAGTTTGGGGTATTTTTGTGTGAATTTTGGCTGTTTGTGAGTTTAGGGTGTGTGTTGTGTGACTTTGGGGTATTTTTGTGTGACTGGGGTATTTTTGTGTGAGTTTGGAGTATTTTTGTGTGAGTTTGGGGTATTTTTGTGTGAGTTTGGGGTATTTTTGTGTGAGTTTGGAGTGTTTTTGTGTGAATTTTGGCTGTGTGTAAGTTTAGTGACTTTGGGGTATTTTTGTACAAGTTTGGGGTATTTTTATGTGAGTTTGGAGTATTTTTGTGTGAGTTTGGAGTATTTTTGTGTGAATTTTGGCTGTGTGTGAGTTTAGGGTGTGTGTTGTGTGACTTTGGGGTATTTTTGTACAAGTTTGGGGTATTTTTGTGTGAGTTTGGGGTATTTTTGTGTAAGTTTGGGGCATTTTTGAGTGAGTTTGGGGCACTTGGCACTGCCCATTTCATTCCCTGTGTTCCTGCAGTGGTCAGTGGGACTCACAAGGTGTTCCTGTGCAGGTGAATCGCTTTAACAAGGTGGAGGACAGGGCCATTTTCATCACTGACAGACACCTGTACAAGATGGACCCCATGAAGCAGTACAAGGTGATGAAGACCATCCCCCTCTACAACGTGAGTACAGCACTGGGGATCCTCATCTGGGGCTCTTTCAGGGCAATGTCTTTACTCTGTACCTCCATTTTCATATCCATAAAATGGAAAAGGTCCTTGGGTTGCAGTTTCTGATATATTTAATGTTTTTATAACAGTTACAGGGCAGTTATTGCAACACCAAAGCATCAGGGTGGGATTGTTGGGGTGTCCTGGGCAGGACCAGGAGTTGGACTGGATGATCCTGGTGGGTCCCTTCCAACTCAGCATGATCATATTAGCTTTTAATTTTGGTGCATAAAATAAAAGCTAAACCCCAAACTGCCTCTTACCCTTCTCTGTGTCTCTGAGGGCTTGTCTGATCCTTCAGGTTGTGCTTGAATTTATTTATTTAGATTTTTTTTTTCTATTTGTTCATGTTTAATGTAAATCCTACCAAAGCTAAACTCAGAATTATGGTGAGGTCTGGCCTTGGGGGTAGCAGGGTGCAGCTGCCAGGCAGTGGATTAGCAGGGATGGAAGGGGTGGGCAGCCCCTCAGCTTTGCTCCCCAGCATCCTGGAGCAGGGATTCAGCTGAGTCTCCCTCAGCCTGAGGTGCTCTGGTTATCTCCAGCCTCCAGAGCCTGCCTGGAAATGCCCTGCACAGATTTTCTGGGATGTTTGCATTTGGAGAAATGACAAACCTGGCATTTCTGCATTGCTGGGAGGGCAGGGATGGGATTAGGGTGAGGGTGAAATCTCATCTGCAGATGTGGAGGGGATGATTAGCTCAGGCTGCATCCATAATGTTGGGTTCAGAATCTCCTCCTGCCCTCCTTGCTGGGCACCCAGCACAGAGTATCCATGGAGTAGCTACTCCCAGTAGGAATCCTGGCTGCAGCAGGCAGTGTCTCCATGGCAGTGCCTCTTGTTTTGAAAGGCAGCTGCCCTGAGCAGCTGTTTTCCTGGCTGCTGTTCTGTCCCAGCACTGGTGTCTCTGTGCTCTGAGGGGCTGGCAGCACATCCTGCTGTGTGCCAGGGGCTGTGTGACTGAAAACCGGGGTGCAGATACCCCTAGCCTGGTGAGCAACAGGGTGCAAACACCCCCAGCCCAGTAAAAACACCCCCAGTGTGGTGAAAACACCCCCAGCCTGGTGAACAACAGGGTGCAGACACCCTCAGCCTGTGGAAACACCCCCAGTGTGGTGAAAACACCCCCAGCCTGGTGAACAACAGGGTACAGACACCCTCAGCTTGGTGCAAACACCCCCAGTGTGGTGAAAACCAGGGTTAAAACACCCCCAGCCTGGTGAAAAACTGGGTGCAAACACCCTCAGCCTGGTGAAAACACTTCCAGCCTGGTGAAAATCAGGATGCAAACACCCCCAGTCTGGTGAACAACAGGGTGCAAACACCCCCAGCCTGTGGAAATATCCCCAGTGTGGTGAAAACCAGGTTTCAAACACTTCCAGCCTGGTGAAAAACTGGGTGCAGACACCCTCAGCCTGGTGCAAACATCCCCAGCCTGGTTAAAACACCCCCAAGCTGGTGAAAACCAGAGTGCAAACACCCCCAGCCTGGTGAAAATCCGGGTGCAGACACCCCCGGGCTCCCAGCAGAGCTCAGACACGCTCCCAGCCTTTTAGCAGAGGGCTTTTCCACACCTGATTTTCCAGGTGTTCCCACCCAGGTGTTTTTTGGTGATGTGGACAAGGCAGGATTTTGTCCATCAGGATTTCTCACTGTTGGTTTCTCCACCTTTACCTTAACCAGAGTGTCTGGGTCACTGAAATTCACTGAGTGCAGGATTAATGAGACATAAATCTGTTTATCCCAGGTTTAGGACAATGTCTGTTTTACCTGTGTTTCTGATGGGTGTAAAGGTGCAAATTTACATTTACATGTACATTTACAGCAGCACAAAACCAGATCATTTGTCACCTGAACATTTCCCTCTGAAATCCTTAATGCCTTAAACATTAGAGCTAAGCAAGTCAGGTAAAAATTCAGAAAGAAATTTCAGAAAGAATGTTACTAAGAAATGTCAGTAATTGTTGCTTTTTCACCAATAAAAGGTGTGTTTAAAATAGAATATCCATTCCTACAGAGAGCCCTAGGGCAGGCTCTGTGGTGGTGCTGTGTTGGCTGTTTTGGCTGTATTTTGGCTCAATATTGGTTTTATTTTGGCTCTGTGTTGTATTTTTGGCTGTATTTTGGCTCAATATTGGTTGTATTTTGGCTCTGTGTTGTATTTTTGGCTGTATTTTGGCTCAATATTGGTTGTATTTTGGCTCTGTGTTGGTCATGTGGCTGCTTTGCAGTTCCTCAGGACCAGAGCAGTTAATGGTCTGTGCAGATAGGTCTCTTGCTCTGAGAATTCTCCCATTTCTGCAGCTATAAATCAGTTTTATTGATAGATCTGCAGTTATTCCCTTCAGTAACCTACCCCAGGCAATCTTGGCCAGACAGTTTCTTTGACCTGAGCAGGAGTCCTTGAGATTCCAGGGGTCCTGGAGTGCTTGGCACAGGAGGATTGGGTCCAGGAGATCCCCTGCTCACCCATACAGGCTGTCAAGGTAAATTCCAGGATGGAAATTTGATTAAACCAAGCTTTGGTAGATTTGGTGGTGTAAAATTCCAGCTCTGTTCACAGCCTCCCCCTGTACCTGGGGAGGAGCCCCAGCCCTGCCTGGGCTGCCCTGGGACTGGGGTGGGACTGATCCTGCAGGTGGATCCAGAGCCCTCTGAGCTGCAGGAAGAGGAGAGGAGGAGAATTTGAGGTGTCTTTGATTTATACACAAAATATTTCACAGAATAATGGGATTGAATTTGGATTGAAACAGATCTTAGAGCCCACCCAGTGCCACCCCTGCCGTGGCAGGGACACCTTCCTCTATCCCAGGCTGCTCCAAGCCCCGTCCAACCTGGCCTTGGGCACTGCCAGGGATGCAGGGGCAGCCCCAGCTGCTCTGGGCACCCTGTGCCAGGGCCTGCCCAGCCTCCCTGGGAAGGATTTTTTCCTAACATCCAATCTAAACCAACTGCCTTCCAGTTAAAGCCACTCCATTTGTCTTTCTCTTGCCAGGATTTCTCAGATTTAACCCTGGCAAAGTCAATCCTGTTGAGCAGTTTGTTGTAATTATGGTTTATATTTGTTACCTAATGTTTATATTTGTGTTGTTTTTCCACCCCTGAGTTGTTTTGCACACTCCCCCCATTTTTCTGTGCCTCCTTTCATGGAAGCCCTTCCACCATGTGGAAGGAGCTGATCATGATACAGAAATTCCTTCATTTTTGGGACAAGAGCAATGGTTTGAAATGCTCTGAAGGTTTTTTGAGGACAAAATGGACAATAATGGCACCAGTAGTGATGTGTATCCATGGAGCAGCCCTGATGAGTGTTCTCTGGGAAGAGGGATGCTCCTTCCCATGCCCAGGGCTGCAATCCTCTGCCTGCTGCCTTTCAGGAGCGCCCTGCCAGCACAGCAGCATCCTCAGGGGTGGTGTTTCCATGGAGATCTCACTGGAGACACTCAGCTGATGGCTGCTGCACACACCAACTTGTTTGCAGCTGAGGAAATCTCTCCCCATCTCCCAGAGCCAGGTTTGCCTGGAGTCCCTGCTGTCCCTGCCCAGTGCCAGCTCTGCACTGGGACAAGGGGAAAGGGCTGGGAACTGAACCAGGTTGAATTTGCTTTAGATGGAAGGAAGGGATTTTTTACAGTGAGGGTGGGCAGGCCCTGGCACAGGGTGCCCAGAGCAGCTGGGGCTGCCCCTGCATCCCTGGCAGTGTCCAAGGCCAGGCTGGACACTGGGGCTTGGAACACCCTGGGATAGTGGGAGGTGTCCCTGCCACGGCAGGGGTGGCACTGGGTGGCTTTAAGGTCCCTTCCACACAAACCATCCCATGGCTCTGGGTGAGGAATGTGCCCAACCTGACAAACAACAGCTTCCCTGGCAGCCCTGTTGGTTTTCCACGTGAAAATGCTGCTTTGGGGGATTCTCTGTGTGGATTTTTTATCTGCCAGCACTCTGGCATTGCCTCAGAGTACCAACACACAGTGCCCTTCTTGTTTTTACCTGAAGTAAAATCAAACAGGTAATGGCTGAGAGGAATTAAAGGCACCCAAGCAGCAAAAGGCTCTTGCAGCCACATCTCCCCTGCACTGGTGAGCACAATAAAGGATGTTCTGCAGAAGCTGAGGATTTTTTCCTGCTCTTCAAGCAGGGCCAATATTAGTGTTGGTAAATACTGAGATAAGCACCTTCTCTGAAATTATTTCCTTTGTGTGGCATTTATTCACTCAGAGTCTTGTAGGGAGGGGTGAAATGGGAAGATTTTGAAGGGCTCTTGGCCTTCTAACAGGGTTCTGTTGAATAATTAATGTTTAAATTGCCTTTTCAAATCCAACACTGCGACTTGTTCATCTTTCACACTCTCTGCACATTTAAAACCTTGATGGCAGCAGTCCCTGTGGTGCTATTGTGCTCACAGGAGGGTATTTAAGCATGCAAATTAATTTTAAGGGACACTGTAAAGCCAGGCAGCTGTCAATGCCTGTGCACGAGGTGGAGCTTGTTGGGAAAGCATTTCACAACCCCAAAATAGCCTGAACAGGGAATGAACTCCACCTGTGCTGGGGCAACTGGTGACAGGAGAGCCCTGCCTGGGGCTGCAGGGTCAGCAGCTGCTGCCCTTCCTTCCTGGGGTAAAAACCAACAAAACCCCAGGGGCTGCACCTTGTGTGGAGTCTGATCCCAAAAATAGGGCACAGACCAGGCTGCTGGGCTGGGCTGGGCTTTTCTGGGGTGGCTGAGGCATCCAGAGCTGCTGCAGCAGCTTCCTTGGGAATAACACATGGTGAGCAAAGCCAGGGAGCAGCCTGAGCCCCCCTGGGCTGGCAGGAGTTGGGAATCTCCAGCTGCACTGGGGGACACAGGAGCCTTTTCCCCTAAACAAGGGAATAATGAGACTTTAATTTCAACAAAATGCTTCATGGGTGCCTCTCACTTGTAGGGGAATGGGGCTTCCCTCTGCAGATTCCTGGATGGCTCAAAGGAGCCCTTTAATGGACAGGGAAAGTCCTCTGTGTTCTCTCTGTACTCATCATCCTTTCACCTTTCTTATTTTATTTTATTGTATTTATTTTATTTTATTTTATTTTATTTTATTTTATTTTATTTTTATTGTTTTATTTCATTGCATTGCATTCATTGTATTCTATTTACTTCATTTTATTCTATGTCTTTTGTCCTATGTATTATATTCTATGTATTTTATCCCAATTATTATATTCTATTTATTTTATTCTGTTTTCCTTTCTCTGCTTTGCTGTACTTGCCTTTTGAGGCTTTTTTTGCTCTCTTTCCACTTTGTTTCCCCAGCACAGATCCTTTTTCTGCTTTTCTAATATTCATCTGAGTAACCTGTGCTCCCAGATTCCCCCTCCTCTAAAAATTCCCTTTTTTTTCCTTTATGAGATGATGACAAAGCTTTTGATGAGGCAAGTGCAAAAAGAAAATTCCAGAAAATAAAATACCCAAACCAAACCCTTGCCCCTTTTCATTTTGTCAGAAGAGGCAGACCTTAACCCATACCTGAACATGGGAATCATTGTGGCTTTGCAGGGTTTGTGACTCAAACTCTTCCTAAACTCTTGTTGCCTGCACATCACAGTGGCACAGAGTTGTTCAGGTTGAAAAAAACCTTTAACATCATCAAGTCCAGCGTCAGCAGCACCAAATCACATCCCCAGTGCCACATCCACACATTGATTGGACATTTCCAGGGATGGAGACTCCAGCCCAGCTGTGCCAGGGCTGTTCACCCCTTTTCAGTGAAGGAATTCTGGCAATGTTCCACCTGCCCCTGCCCTGGCACAGCCTCAGGCACCTTTGGTTTCCCAGAGTGAGGTTTGGAGAGGCTGCTGGGCAGATGAGGGTGACAGACACTCCTGGTGAGGGTGACAGAGGGTGACAGACACTCCCATGAGTGTGACAGACACTCCTGGTGAGGGTGGGACTCTGTGGGGTCATCCAGGGGGATTCTGGGGGGAGCTTTGACCTGGGGTGCTGGGGGAGCAGCTGGGGACATCCCTGGGTGCTCTGTGGCCCTGGGGGCACAGCAGTGACACAGGGGCAGTGACACAGGGACACAGCAGTGACAGAGGGGCACAGCAGGGACACAGCAGTGACACAGGGGCAGTGACACAGGGACACAGCAGTGACAGAGGGGCACAGCAGTGGCACAAGAGCTGCTGGGAGCCATCCAGGCAGGGTGGGGACTCTCCCTCACACCTCCCAGGCTGCTGAATTCCACAGAGCTGCTGTTGTTTCTGCTTGCTCGGCTCCTGGGGGGACAGCCACCCACTGCCACCCTCAGCTCCCTGCTGGAGCATCCTGGAGAGGAGAGAACCAGCCTGGCAGTGCCACAGGCACAGGGAATCAGGGAATGGCTGGGGTTGGAAGCACCTTAAAGCCCATCCAGTGCCACCCCTGCCATGGGCAGGGACACCTCCCACTGTGGGATTTTCAGAGTCCCCCAATAAAGGGAGGAAATTATGACTCTGACACCATGTTCTTAGAAGGCCAATTTATTATGATATTATATGATGTGATGTTATGTATATATTCTATTCTATTCTATTCTATTCTATTCTGTTGAAAGGATACTTACAGAAGGCTTAACAAGATAATAATGAAAAACTTGTGACTCTCACCAGAGTCCCAACACAGCTGGGTCCTGATTGGTCATTGAGTTAAAACAATTAACATGAAACCAATCAAACAATCACCTGTTGGATAAACCATCTCCAACCATATTCCAAAGCAGCAAAACACAGGAGAAGCAAATAAGATAATATTGTTTTCCTTTTTCTCTGAGGCTTCTCAGCTTCCCAGGAGAAGACTCCTGGGCAAGGGGATTTTTCCAGAAAATGTGACAGTGACATTCCACTGTCCCAGGCTGCTCCAAGCCCCATCCAGCCTGGCCTGGGACACTTCCAGGGATGGGGCATCAACATTTTTATATCAGCACAGCCAACGGTGTTGTCCCTTTCTCTCCTCAGCTGGTGGGGCTCAGTGTCTCCAATGGGAAGGACCAGCTCGTGGTGTTCCACACCAAGGACAACAAGGATCTCATCGTTTGTCTCTTCAGCAATGACCCCTCCAACGACAGCAGGATTGGGGAGCTCGTGGGGGTCCTGGCCAGTCACTTCAAGAGGTCAGTGCTGGGCTGGGGCTGGGGCTGCTGGACACCCGTTCCAAAGTGGAGACCATCCCTGGAGTCACTGTGGTGCTGGGCTGCAGCCCTGGGATGCCACAGTGACCTTTTCCTCCTGACATTTTCGGGGCACGCTTTTTACCTGCAACACTTGGTTGCCTCTTCTGCCTTCCCTGTGTGTGTGTGTGACAGCCACAGGTGTCTGGGGGACAAATATCACTGAAGGTGCACTTGGGGTGTGTCACAATGGCTCCTGAGGGCTTCCTACAGCCAAACTCTTCATATTTAAAATTAAAATGGAGTTTTTCTTTGCTCAGATTGACCTCTGCCCCAGTACCATAAATCACCAGCAGGTGATTTATTGCTTGAGCAGTAAATCATTGCTGTGCAGTCATCTCTGCTCCCTGAAGTCTGTCTATCCTGTAAATCCCTGAGCCAAAGCTGGTGACTGGGTATGGGGATATCTGGGATTGAGCTCCTGGGGCAGCAGGAGTCACCTGGATCCCAGGAGTGAATTCCAGGCTGCAGCAGGCACAGGAAGGAGCTCCAGGAGAAGCAGGGTGTGCAGTGAGCACATCTTTGGGTTGTTTCTGGCTGCTCCAGAGGACGTTCCCAACAGGAATGGTGCTGCCAGCACCTGCAGCCTTGGCTTTGCTGTTCACAACCTCCACAGAACTTTACAGGTCAATCTCCACACAGAGCTGTGAGTGGCAGGAGAATGAGAGGGAATTTTGGTCACTTTAGGGTATTTTTCCATGAATTTAGGAAGACTGTGCTGGTCCAGCCCTCTCACCACCAGAGTGTACTGGCTGTGCTTCTTTGGGCAGGGGCTGGGTCCTTTGGAAATGAATTCTCAGCATTGGTGTAACTTGTTTGGGGAAATTCAGTGCTGCAAAGCAACAGAAAACATTCTCTGGCTTTGCTTTTACCTAAATCTCATTTCATGGCAAAGGCAGCTGCTCTTGCAGGCTCAGGAGATTCTGTTAGGCAATATTTGTTTGGGGATCCTGGAAGTCCCTGGAGTTCTTCATCCAGCATCACCCTCAGGTGGCTGATGCTCCTTGGGGCCTTCCAGCTCTCTGGTGTGGGGACAGGCTGTGACACTGTTGGTTCAGTGTCCAATTACCCAAAATTGCTTTTAATTTGCCTGGATGGGTCCCCCAAGCAGCAGCCCTTGTGTCACCTATCCCCACTCAGCCTCAGGCAGAGGTTTAATTTCAACAAAGATGTTGTGACCATCAGCCTGTAACATTGCACATTGTTCTCCTAAAGGTGGGAACTGCTGATTTCCAGTTTCTTACACTGATTTTAACAGTGGCATTTCTATCTTTCAAAAGAATTTGGTTTAATCTAATCCCTGTCTGTAGAAAAAATGGCAGTTAAATATATTTATGTGCTGATCAGCTCCACTTAACACAATATTAGCATTATTTTAGTGCTTCAAATGACAAATCTCAGCACTGCTGGGTAAATGGGAGAGCTGCTGTAGAAGCCCATTTTTCTCCAACATCCAATAAAAGTTCCTGGATGAAAGACAATACACAGGACAACTTGCATTTAATTTCCCAAATATATAAATGTCATGGTTTCCCTCTTCAAAGCAATATCTGTAAATCAAACCATTCAGGAATGTATTCATTTTTCCATCACTTTCCATTTTCCTAGAGTCACAAACTCCTGTCAGAGACTGGGATTAGCTGAGCCAGTGCTGGGGAGGCACTGGGGGAATTCCTCATTAGCAGGGGAATTCCTCATTAGCAGGGGAATTCCTCATTAGCAGGATTAGCTGTGGGTGTGCCTTGCCAGGGTCGGGTTTCCCTGCCCTGCCTGAGGAGGAGCTAAGGCTGGAGCCAGCAGGAAAATCTCCAACCTAAAAGTTCAATTGCTTGCAAGATCCCACCCGTGGTGGGGTTTAGGAGCTCTGCTCCATCTGGGATGTGGGAGCAGCTCCTGTGGGTTCTGGGGCTCTCTCTGAGCATTAAAAGCAATTTCCAGCCATCCCAGCACCCATCCTGAGTCCCTGCTGGGAAGTTTGGCAGGGCTGAGGTGTCCCAGGCGCCTGTGGTTGTGTGGGTGCTGGTAGGTGATGATCCTTTAACTGTGTGTGATAAAACCATGTGAGTTCAGTGCCATTCTGTGGTGTAGGAAAGGGGAGGAGGAGGCTGCTGGTGTCACCCAAACCTTCTCATCCAGATGCTTTCTATCAGGTTTTGGTTTTTATTCCAAACTCTTTGAACTGGGAACTTCAATGCTGACCCATCTGTTTGGGAATTTTGAACATTTTCAGCAAGAAATAGCGTGGATATTTTAGAGCAATTACAGAGGTGACATCTGTCAATGCTGCATTCTGCAGCTGCTTTTGGGCACAAAAGGCCCAAAACCAAAAACATTTGGGAATGTTTTGCCTAATTCACATTTCTTTGCATCACCCATGAAAACTTCACAAAGCTGTGTCTTTTAAAAGTTATTCCTGGTATGAATTGTTTTACTTTGGGATTATGCTTCACAAATAAGTGTTTATTCAGGGGAAAACTAACATGAGGCTGCTGTGAGCTGTGACATTTTTAGTGAGTTAACAGGAGTTCAAGTCACACTTCTATGAGTCAGCTGGATTGGGTTTTTTTTTTACAATTCAGCTGAATTCCCAATGGAAATGATGGGAAGCTGGATGAGGTGTTGATGTAGTGAACACAAAGTTCATGTGTGCCTGCAGAGCAGTGTGCAGTGTCCACGAGCTCCCCTGGGAATTTCCTGGCTCAGGGTTGGGCATCTCCTGGCAGAGCCCAGCCGAGCTGGGATCAGCTGGGGTGATCCAGTGGAACCTTGCAGGAGCAGGTGTGTGAAATCTGCTCTCAGGATTTCTGCTGGTCAGAGTGACCCCAAGATGTGTTAGAAAGTCTCTTTTTCCCAGCCTGGCAGTCAAAGCAGGAGTCAGAACTCTTCAGTTCTCGTTCTCAAGGTTGTTTATTGTTTCTTATCTATAAAATTCTTTCTCTGGCCTGCCGAGGTCCGTTCACACCTATGTTAGACAGTGAGCTTCTACTCTAAACCAATCTAAAAGTGCCAACATCACAGCAGAAGATAGAGGCCAAGAAGAAGAAGGAGAAAGGCAGGACACACCCCAATTCCTCCATCTTGCCCCATTCTAAAAACCCCAAAAATCTAATTTTCACCCCGTGACAGACTAACTATCATTCTACTTAAACTTTTGTGGCTTCTAATTCTTCATATAAGGTTGGTAATTGTTTTTCCAAGGGATAAATCAAAGGCACAGGGGGCTTGGGCTCTGTGCCAAGGTCTCTGAGCCCCCTGGGCAGGGTCTCGAGTCCTCCAGGGCAGCCAGAGGGATTTCCTGGCATCCTTCTGCCCTTGGTGCCCAGCAGGAAGCAAAGGGGCTGTGTTGAGCTCAGAGCTCAGTGCCCTCATCCTTGGTGTGCCAAGGCAGGGAGCAGCTCCTGCTGGAGGACAGGGGTGGCTGTGGAAGGGAAGGATTTGTATTTTCCCTTTCCATTTTACATCCTCAGGGCCCCTGAGGCTCTAGAGGATGTCTGGGGCCAGCAGTGCAGGGCACTGAGGGGTTCCTGGGTGCCCTTCACCTGAGGTGACCCAGCTGTGGTCACCCCCTGTGCTCCCACCCGTGTGGGTCCCCCCCATGTGGGTGACCTGAGGGTCCCCAGGGAAGGTGCCCAAGGCCCATCCTGTGCCCAGGGCTCATTCCCTGCCCTCTGGGAGCAGGCAGGGGCTGTTCTCTCTGCCTGCCCACACGTTGGGATCAGGGAGTGGCTGCTCCAGTGCTTTCTGGTCCCAAATCCCCACATTGCCTGAGCCGCAGCCCTTGGGCTCCTTCCAGGATTCCTGGAGGGAAGGGGGAGTTAAAAGAGCAGTCAAAAGCAATCCCTGCAGAACTCCAGCAGAAAATCACTTGCCTGAGGATAATTTTCTATTTTCCATTGCTCTTTGGGACCTGTCAGCCAATTTCAATCATCAGTGTGGCCTGGATTCATTTTCCTCAGTTCTGGGCCTTACCCTGGAGCGTTGCTCAGGTCCTGATGGAGCAGGAATTGCCCCAGGGGGGATCTCAGCCTGCCCCAGGGCTGTGGCTCCAGCTCCTGCCCCACACAGGGCTCCTGGTGCTCCTCAGGAAGGTCCCAACCCCTGTCCCTGCCTCCTGCCCTCCATCCCTGCATTTCACTGCATCAGGGAGGTGGCAGAAACTTCTTGGGTTGGGGAAGTGGAGAGGTTTGGCTGCTGGATTTACTGTCACCTGCACCTGTGTCACTGTAACACAGGGATGTCCTGGGCAGGTGGAGGAAAAAAAAAAAATATCTAATAAAAATTTAATATATATATACATATATAATATATATTATATAATATATGTTATATAGTATATTATAATGTATATATTATGTATTATCATATATTATAATATATAACATATTATATCTATTGTATTTTATTGTATATTTCATTATAATATATATTATATATATACATTTTCATATATATTTCTATATAGTAGCAATAAATATATTCTGTATATAATATATATATACAGAAATTACATTTATTACAGAATTACAGATGTAATTTGGAGCCACCTGGGACAGTGGAAGTGTCCCTGCCAAGGCAGGGGTGGCACTGGGTGGGCTTTAAGGTCCCTTCCCACCCAAACCACTCCATGTTCCCCAGTAATCAGCTCTGGTAATTCCTCTGTCCACCTCACTGTTGTAGCTTTGGTTGAGAAATGAGTTTTGCTTGAGAAAACAAATGAAAGATTTGTTGTTTTGAGTGACTCCAGGGCACGGAGAGGTGGAATTACAGCACCCTGCTGAGACTGTTTCTGGTTTAATTCTTGTACATCCTGGAAAACTCTTGTTGCAACTTTTTCCAAACACTTGTCCTGTGGGAAGGGAACTCATCAAGAAGAGGATCATTCCCTTCCTTAAAACTCATCTTGCCACTGCTGCTGCTGCTCATCCTCCATCTCTGAGTGGCTCCCTGGCCAGGGAAGCCTCCCCAGCTCACATTCCTGTGGAAAAGTATTTTTTTGTTACACTTCTCAATGTGTTCCTGACATGGAAAAATAGATTTGTCTCCCTCAGTGTTGGATTAAGCCTTTTTCTGACCCAGAGATGGGTAACTGAGAGGTGTTTTAAAAACTTTAATTCCATTTTCAGTCTCATGTGAAGGGTGAGACAATACAGATGTTGTAATTCACAGTATTACAATCAAAAGGTGACTATTTTAAATTGCAATACATTATAAGTGTTTCTTAGCTTATCAGCTGTTGCTACACCATGCTGTGAATGCCTTAAAGCCAAACATCTCAAATTACCCCTCATGAATATTATTACAATGCATCTTTCATAGTTCTATTTCTCTGAAGTATCTAATCTTATTTACAAAACCATCCTTTGAAACTTGTTTCCAGCTCCATTTCTCTCTCAACAATGTCTGTCCTATTCCGTGGCATTTCTAAGTCAGCATTTCTTATCTCAAAGTTTACACACAGATACATTCTATGTAAGCCTTCTATCAGACCTTAAGAATTTTCTACAAATCCATTTCCCACACCTCAGTGCTGGGTTTGTGACACTGAGAACACAATGAGCCCCAGGGAGGGGTTTGGGATCCCCCCAGGCTGATGAGTTTGTGTGGATCCTTTATTTGAGTCCCAGCCTCTGCATCTAAAAGTCAATTCTCGTGTCTGATAACATAAATAGTAACAATTAATTGTGTTTCATGGTCTTCCTTTGAGTCCAGAGAGGTTTTTTGGTCAGTTTTCCTTCCCTAATCTGCCTGTGCCCTGCTACCATTGCCAGCACCAATTTTGTACAAAACCCTCTGGAAAGTGGATTCAATTTGATTCCTTTTTATCCTTTATTCCAGCAGCCCTGTGTAACTTTGGTGCTTTCCCTTCTCTGAGCAGCTCCTGGATGCTAAAGCTCCATGTCCGGGGTCCTCCTGGGAAGGAGCTCTTGGTGAAAATGAAGTTCTTGGGGCTTGAGGTGCTGATTGATATTCCTTCCCATGGTGCCACTTGGGGTTTCCTGGAATTGTTCTGTGTTCAGGAAATCTTCCCCAGGGCACTTAAAATTCTGAATTACTTTGGGAATTTGCACCCAGGTTTCCTCAGTTACTGTAATTCCTGGGAAATAGATCTCCAGTGACCCAAAAATCCTCTTGAGTGACCAGAGGGGCTCTCCAGTGTCCCAAGGTGCTCCCAGAGATGCAGAAGTTTCCTCCAGGACCACAAGGTCCTCTCCAGTGGCCACAAGGTCCTCTCCAGGCCACCACCCCAGTGTGATATTGTACAAATGATGTTTGTTCTCACTGACCCTCTGCAGAGTTCTTTGAGTTTCTGGATTCATTTTCTGGCTCCAGCTGAAGGATCTGCTGGGTTAAACAGGTGAATCCTTTCCATCCTTGGACAAGCTAAAGCACGAGGGTGGAACTGGATTTTTTGTGGTTTGGGAGGAAAAAACAGCATTGAGGTTGTCAGAAGAGGTGAGCCAGTCCTGGAGTAGGAAACTCAAAGCCCTCATCCTCCTGCTCCTCCATCCTCTTCCTCCTCCTCCTCTTCCTCCTCCTCTTCCTCCCTCAGGGTTTCAGAAGCCTCAGACCCCTAAACATGAATTTTATTTTTAGAACCTTCAGCATTTTCTGTGTCATTTATGAGGCTCTGTCCAGCTCCCTCCTCTCTTTGAGATATTAATGATCAGAAAGCAATTCAGGTCATCAGCCCTGAGGATCAGGAATTCCTGCCTCCCACAGCCACCCTTCCCAATCCAGCTTCCCTGTTGGTGCTGGGAACTGGGGATTTCCTTCAGCAGTGGGAATAGGAAAATGGAAGTTTCTCATATTACAAACCTCTTCCTCATCTGGCTCTGGGCTCTGCTCAGTGTACTCATTATCACAAATTATCACAAATTATTATTTTTAATCTTGAGCCGCAGCTCTTGGTGCTCATTCAACACTTGGAGAGTTTGACACAAATCCACACTTTTTGCTTTTTCTGGAAATGTTCAGAAACCCCGTGGGTGTGGCACTGGAGTGATGAGCAGCGTGCTGGAGTGACACTTGGACTTGATGCTTTTAAAGGTTTATTCCAGCTTTAATGATTCTGTGATTCCATGAACCATCACCCTGCCCCTGTTAAAACCTGACAGAAGCAGCTCCTAAAAAGTGTTGGATGGTACAAACACAGCCCCAAATCCTCTGCTGCATCCCAAAATCCCAGAATGGTTTGGGTTGGAAGGGACCTTAAAGCCCTGAAGGGTGGCAGGGACACCTCCCACTGTCCCTGGGGGCTCCAACCTGGCCTTGGACACTGCCAGGGATGCAGGGGCAGCCCCAGCTGCTCTGGGCACCCTGTGCCAGGGCCTGCCCACCCTGCCAGGGAACAATTCCCAATTCCCAGTATCCCATCCAGCCCTCTGGCAGTGGGACCCATTCCCTGTCCCTCCATCCCTTGGAAATCCTCTCTCCATGTTTCCTGTGGCTCCCTCAGGCCCTGCAAGACCACAATGGGGTCACCCCTGGTGTCCTCTCCAGGTGAACACCCCCAGCTCAATCCCAGAATGGTCTGGGTTGGGTTTGGGCTGGCACAGCCTGGCTGCCCTGGCACACGGGCTGGGCACTGGGAAGAGCCCAAAGCTCAGCCACAGAGAGCCTGGATGTGCTGGGGTGGTTTGGGGAGGGGGTTGAGGTTTGTGCCAGGGGGATGTGGAGCTCCTGGAGAGGGGGAACCCCCCTGGGTGTGCAGCCCTGAGCTGCAAACAGACACAGATGGGTTTTGGTGTGAGCACAAAGCTCCCAAGCTGGGCAGCTCCTGCTGAGCTCAGTGCTCAGCACCTCTGCTCCAGTGCTGGGATCCCAGCCCAGGCTGTGCCCCTGGGCTCTGGGAAGGGGCTGGGCTGGGCTGGCAGCACCAGGAGCTGCTCACAAAGCTCCAGGCACCAAAAATGCCTCGTGGGTGATGCTGAAACATCACCAGGAGTTGTGCAGCCCCTTTGTTCCCAGTGAGACGCTCCAGGCTGGGCTTCCCACCTTGGGGTCCTGTTGTATTTGTGTGGTGCCCCGTGGCAGGAAGGAATGATGAATCTGACTCCATGTTCTCAGAAAGGCTAATTTATTATTTAATGATACTATATTATATTAAAAATACTATATATATATTACTATATCTAGTAATATATATATTACTAGATATAGTAATATATATATAGTATTTTTAATATAATATAGTATCATTAAATAATAAATTAGCCTTTCTGAGAACATGGAGTCAGATTCATCATTCCTTCCTGCCACGGGGCACCACACAAATACAACAGGACCCCAAGGTGGGAAGCCCAGCCTGGAGCGTCTCACTGGGAACAAAGGGGCTGCACAACTCCTGGTGATGTTTCAGCATCACCCACGAGGCATTTTTGGTGCCTGGAGCTTTGTGAGCAGCTCCTGGTGCTGCCAGCCCAGCCCAGCCCCTTCCCAGAGCCCAGGGGCACAGCCTGGGCTGGGATCCCAGCACTGGAGCAGAGGTGCTGAGCACTGAGCTCAGCAGGAGCTGCCCAGCTTGGGAGCTTTGTGCTCACACCAAAACCCATCTGTGTCTGTTTGCAGCTCAGGGCTGCACACCCAGGGGGGTTCCCCCTCTCCAGGAGCTCCACATCCCCCTGGCACAAACCAATGAGTTAAAACAACTCCCAGCAGAATCCAATGAAACACTCACCTGTGGGTAAACAATCTCCAAACACATTCCACATGAGCACAACACAGGAGAAGCAAATCAGATAATTATTGTTTTCCCTTTTCTCTGAGGCTTCTCAGCTTCCCAGGAGAAAAATCCTAAGCAAAGGGATTTTCCAGAAAATGTGAATACCACAATTTCCCACCTTGGCTCTCATCATTCCCAGTAAAGGTCTTGGTGTGCTCCAGAGCCAGAGCCTGAGCCAAGCTTAGGAAAAGCTTTGCCTTTAACTGCACTCCTTCAGTTTGGGGAGAGCTCTCAGGGTCAGTCCCAAAGAGGTTTCTGTAAAAATGAGGACAGCAATGGTTTTCAAGGCCTTAATATTTTTAGGGACATGGAATTCTAATAAAATAAAGAGGATCAGTAGGTTGGTCATGTTTGAAATCATAAGGAAAATATACATTTTTCTCTTCAATATTCAAGGGAATATTAAATGTTGATATTGATAGATATTTGATCCAGCCATTTTTTACATTCTTACATAAAACAAAGTATCATGAAAATACAGATTAATAAAGCTCTCCTGCTCTTTTGCTTTGTGGCATCTTCAGCAGAGCCAAAACTGCTCTTTTCATCTTCCTTTCCTCCCATCCTCCTCTGGCCTGGCTCATTGCATCTCCTGAGCTCAGATTTGAGTTGTTCTCCAAAAAGGCATTTCTGTGGCTGCTCTGTCAGAAGTCTTTGGGATCCCAGAAAATCATTCTGTTTAATGATTTCAGTCTATTTAGTGATTCTAATGAATGATTTTTCACATAACTCAAGTGTTAAGCTTAGAGAGGAGGTTTGGTTTTGGGTTTGGGTTTTTTCTGGATGTGTGGAGGATCTCACTGATAAAATCTGGATGTGCTGAAGACCCTGAGCTTGGGGCTTGGCATTTTTGGAAATGTCTGAGGACCTTTTTAATCAGATACTAAATATTTGGCCAAAATATTGGCTCCCAACAATTCCTCCTGAAGCTGAAGTGAAATAAACTAGAATTTAAACATGGCTGTAGTGGAAAAACAAGGAAAAACCATTTATTTCTTGACAGAGTTTAGAGCTTTTATTTTGTTTTTTGCAACAGACACAGAACTGAATCTGTGAGCTAAAAGTTAAAGCTTGTGCTGTAAAGCAGGCTGGAAAAAATCATGTTCCTGGTGTAAAACTGAAGTAGATCAACCCAATCCACTGAGCCTGGAGTGTTGCTCTCTGTGCAAATCCTCCTACACCAGGTTGTCATTTTTCACCCACATTTCTGAGTGTGTTTGGTCCATGGCTCTCCTCTTTCCCCTTTGCTCTGCCAAATTCCTAAATTAAGCAGTGTTGGGTTTTTGATGTAATATAAGAAAGATTTGCATAAGTGCAGTTATGGTAATTTTGTGGTGAGTTTTAATGTGTTGGCTTCATTTCAGCCCTTCAGATCCTTAAATCACTTTTGATTAGCTGTTGCTTAAACATTGTCTTTTTCCCCCTTTTGAAAACAGATGCATTGAGGATGAGCTGAGGAGAATTTTGTGTAAATCTGCTTTGTTGCTGGAGTCAACCTGAGAGCCCTTTCCTTTCCTTTCCTTTCCTTTCCTTTCCTTTCCTTTCCTTTCCTTTCCTTTCCTTTCCTTTCCTTTCCTTTCCTTTCCTTTCCTTTCCTTTCCTTTCCTTTCAATTTCCTTTCCTTTCAATTTCCTTTCCTTTCAATTTCCTTTCCTTTCCTTTCAATTTCCTTTCCTGAATTTCCTTTCCTGAATTTCCTTTCCTTTCCTGAATTTCCTTTCCTTTCCTGAATTTCCTCTCCTTTCCTGAATTTCCTCTCCTTTCCTTTCCTTTCCTGAATTTCCTTTCCTTTCCTTTCCTGAATTTCCTTTCCTTTCCTGAATTTCCTTTCCTTTCCCCTACTGTAGGACTGGCCAGGCAGTCACTGGGGTGGATGCTTTGAGGTTGATTTCTTCAGTACAAAATTCCTGAGAGGTGGGAAAAGGAAACTGAAAGGAAAGAGGATAATGCTGTGATCCCATTAAATCCCTGGGCCTTAAATCCCAGCCTGCATTTCCCCATTGTCCTCATCCTTCCCCTGAGCACCCAGTTTCATACTGGGAGCCCTGGAGCTGCTCTGTGTGCTGCTGCTGCTGATCCCAGGAGAACACAGCTGCTTTCAGGAGGCTGCCACACATTTTCCCTGGAATTCTGTTCCATCAGTTCTTTCCTTCTCCAGCATTTCCCTCAGTTAAGGGCCCCAGTGACTGACAGCAAACAAAAAACAACAACAAAACCAGCTCCATCATGATCATATTTACTGGTGACCTACTTAAAATGCTCTTTGCTGCTGCTCTGGTGTGTGCTGCAGTGCTGCTGGCTGGAGTCTCCAGGGAATTGCTGCTGGAATGATAATGAATGCACAACGTGGCCCCTTGCTTGTTTAACTGGAGCCTCTTAAAGACATGGTTTATTTTTTATTGCATCATTTAGACTTCCTTTTTCTCCCCCACTTGTGATGTATTATTCCCATTTTTGGTCTCCCTGCTTCGTGCTCTGACTGCAGGCAGAGCTATTGTTTGAAGTGATGCCATTAAATCATGGGATGCCTTCATCTTTTGATAATTTTTCTGTTTGTTTTTCAGGAAAATTAGGCTTTTAGCTCTCTCCTGGAGAGTCTGAGCTGTGTTGTCAAAGGCTTGTGTTGAGCATAATTATTTTTTTTCTGATGAAAATACTCTAGCAGAGGTGATGATTTATTTAACAAATGCCTTACACCTGCTTTGGTACATTTTTGTAGGGTTGTTGTAAATGGGTTTGCAGTGCAGGATGGGAAGTCATCAGCATTTTGCATATTCATGGGATCATGGAATGGTTAGGGAGGGGAGGGAATTTAAAGCCCATCCATTCCCACCCCCTTCCACTATCCCAGGCTGTTTCTTGGGCACTGCCAGGGATGCAGGGGCAGCCCCAGCTGCTCTGGGCACCTGTGCCAGGGCCTGCCCACCCTGCCAGGGCACAATTCCCAATTCCCAAGATCCCATCCATCCCTGCCCTCTGGCACTGGGAGCCATTCCCTGTGTCCTGTCCCTCCATCCCTTGTCCCCGTCCCTCTCCAGCTCTCCTCGAGCCCCTTCAGGGGCTCTGAGCTCTCCCTGGAGCCTCCTCCAGGCTGAGCACCCCCAGCTCTCCCAGCCTGGCTCCAGAGCAGAGGGGCTCCAGCCCTTGGAGGAGATTTGTGGTCTGATCTGGACTCACTCCAACTTTTTTATTGCACCTCTCAAGTCTTCCTGGTTTTCCTCTTCACCAATTCATTTAGAGGAAGGTTTGGATGTTCCTTCTCACTCCCCAGTGCCCTGCACTGCTGTGGTTGGGGAGAACTGGGCTGTGTTTGCTGTAATTTGTGAATTTAGGATTGAGTGTGTCCATGGAATGGTAAATTAATCCTACCTCTGCAAAGAATATCATGTCCCATCCCTGGCAGTGTCCAAGGCCAGGCTGGATGGGGCTGGGACAGTGGAAGGTGTCCCTGCATGGCAGGGGGGACACTGGGTGGGCTTTAAGGTCCCTCCCAACCCAAACCATTCCATGGTTCTGTAATTCCATGAATATCAGGATGTAGGAATCCACTGAAGCCATGGATAAGGGATCACACCTGAAATGTTTTTTGGTGGCTGTGAATCCTTCTGGGTTCATACCCCAGTCACACAGAGCAGGCTGTGTTTCCATGCCAGCCTGAATTCCCTGGCCTCAAATCCAAACAGAATTCCTAAGCACGTGGATAAAAATGCATAAAATAAACTCTGCCTCCTATCTTCTGCATTTCTTGGCACCCCAGAACTGTGTTATGAGAGCAAAGCCCTGGGCTTAGGTGTAAATAACAAACTCAGCTTCTTGAAGTCCATAGGATCACAGATTCAGGTTGGAAAAGCCCTCCAAGATCTGAGTCCAGCTGTTCAAGGCCACCACTGACCCCTGTCCCCAAGTGCCAGATCCACAGGGCTTTTAACCCCTCCATGGATGGGGACTCCAGCCCTGCCCTGGGCAGCTGTTCACATAATTCCCCAGATAATTCAGATAATTCCTGGTTTCTCAGCAAACAGAAAATTCCTGTTTTCTTTTGCACTGGGGATTGAGGTGCTGAGGGAACATTTGCCACCCTCTCCCAGCAGCTCTGGGGTTCCTGCCCTGTGCTCCCTTCCCAGGACAGGACTTTGTGCAGTCCCCACAGAGGTGACAGAAACCATGGAGGAGGCAGGACAAGAGGGGAATCAGCCCCACTGTAAAACCACTCAGGATCCCTGGAAATTCATTCAGTCTCTGGCTCCAAATGAGGCTGGAAGGGATGTTCAGTTCTCCTCTGAGTGCTGAGGAGGAGCTGGTCAGGAGCACAAACATGGGAACAGCTCAGTGCTGCTTTGGGAGCAGGAATTCACCGCTGGTGTCCCCTCAGTGCATGGCCACAGTGTCCCCCCCAGCTGGGGTAACTCCCAGGTGGTGGCTCAGCTTTGTCAAGTGAGTCTGGGGCCTTTGGAGTGGGTGTTGCTGCCTCCCCAGGGAAATTGGGATGTGGGTGCTGCTCTCACCCCCCATCCCTCCCAAACCACAGAAGGAAACTGGGATTGACTGGAGGAGCTGCCAGAGAAGCTCCTGCCACAAAATGGGGCTCACTGGGAGGAAGTTGGGATCACAGAGAGGAATATTGTCTGTGCAGGGCTGTGCCCATGGGAGCTCATCTGGGAACAGGAACAGAATATTTAGAAGGACACAGAGCAAGCAGGGGAAGGAAACCACAGCAGTGTTGTTGTCCAGAGAATCTCGGTCACAGTCAGTGGATTTTAATGCCACCATGTCCACGTGTCCCAGCTGAGCTCCAGTGGCTGATTCCACCTCACAGAGCGCCCAGAGCCTGTTCCTCAGTCCCTCAGCTTCAGACATTGAGCAGGGCTTGTGTCTTATCTCCTCCTCTGCTTTCATTTCACTTCATCCCCCAGAGCCTGTGGTATAAATGAATATTCCCAGGCCACAGGGTGCCTTGCACAAAGCATTTTTCCATCCAAATGGCCCCATCCACCCTGTACCAAAGCTGTGATTCATGGGCTCTTACATGGCAAGGCTGAGGTGAAGCCAGCTGACTAATTTACACCCAGTAATTAGACCGAATGAAATGCGCAAAAGATGATTCCTTTTTTCTCTTCCTGCTTTTCCTTGTGTGAAGGAAAGGTGGTTTTCATTCTACATCACCCCAGCCTGGTATCTGCTGGCTCCCTGAAGGGCATTTATGGGAGATTTACAGGGGTGGCTCCGCCCTGTGCCACCCTCCTGTATAGTATTTTTAGGAGGAATGATGAGGAGGATTTTATTGATATTAGAAGGTTAATCAATTAATTTTTCATATTATTTACATTATTTATATTATTTATTTATATTATCTATATTTATTTACTATATGTTTATTAATTATATATTTATTATAGATTTATTATATTATATTATTTATTATTATATTACATTACAGTACATTACATTATATTATACTATACTATATTACATTACATTCTATTACATTTTATTACATTATATTATATTATATTATATTATATTATATTATATTATATTATATTATATTATATTATATTATATTATATTATATTATATTATATTATATTATATTATATTATATTATATTATATTATATTATATTATATTACATTATTTATTACATTTAAATTGAATTTGTTAAGCATTTAAGTGTATATAACTGCACTTTATTGTACAGAATTTTGTGACTGTCAGTTGACAGTCCTGATAAACACACACACTTGGCCCTGATATGCCAAGGAAACAAAACATTATTATTTTGGGTAAATAATATCTATATTGTATTTTATTTTTGCACAAATATAGGTACAGCAAGTGAGATAAAAAATGGTTTTTTCAGAGGTTCAGAGAATGTGAAATTTAGAAATATTCTTGGGAAGAACTGTGCCTTATTTTTCTCTGTGAAGAGAAATGTGGCCACACTCCTGGCAATGTTCAGGGGCCAGGCTCCCTCCCAGCAATCCCAGTTTGCACCAGGCTTGGGGACCCTGAGTTTGTGTCTGCAGGGATGCAGCACTCTGATGTTTCCTTGATGCACAGGTGGAGAGCAGCCAAGCAATAAAACAACCCCAGATGTGCTGAGCATGGGGCAGGGAATGGTTTGGGTTGGGAGGAACCTTAAACCCCTCCAGTTTCACCCCTGCCGTGGCAGGGACACCTTCCTCTATCCCAGGCTGCTCTGTGTCCCGTCCAGCCTGGCCTTGGGCACTGCCAGGGATGCAGGGGCAGCCCCAGCCCCTCCTTGGACCCCCTCAGTCCCCCCAGCCCCAATCCCCTGGCTCAGGAGTTGTTCCTTTGCTCCTGCCCTCACAGAGATGCTGATGGGAGCAGGAGCTGAGCTGTGGATCCAGCAGGCTCTGGGCTGTCACCTCCTCCATGCCATGGGGACAGGTCCCCCCAGTGCTGTGACCAGCCCAGCTTGTGTCCAGCCCCAGCCTGGGGGTTCCAAGGGATGCATCCCAGTCCTGCTGCATCCCCAGGGAGGCTGAGCTCTCCCTGCCCAGGCTGGAGGATCCTTCTCCACCCTGCAGGGATGTCCTGGGGGTCCTGAGCACCAGGGTGAGCAGGGGGACACCAGACCCCATCCTTTGTTGGGTTGGTGCCAGCTCCAGCTGCAATCTCCAAACCCCCAGCCCAGTCTCCCCAGCCTGCCCTGCTATTTTTAGCTTGGTTTCCCAGGGAAACAGGGCTTTATGTGGCTGCTGCATCCTGAGATTTGACAGTCAGGGAGAGAGGGAGTAAAGATCATTCTCTGGGAGGCTTTTTTTGTGCAAATGGCTTGTTTTGATTAAAGAGACAAGCCCTGAAATCCTCAGCCATCCAAAAGGGGTTCAGCATCCCCAGCCCCTGGGCAGTCACTGCCCTGCTGCATCCTCAGCCCTCCAAGAATTATCCCACATGGAAAAGGAAAAGGTGCTGAGGGACAGGGCAGGAGTGTTGGGAGTGATTTTTTGGGGTTATTTATTTTTTGGCATTATTTATTTTTGGGGGGTTATTTATTTTTTGGGCTTATTTATTTTTGGGTTATTGATTTTTTGGGGTTATT
>NW_005054518.1:742736-744061 GCF_000277835.1 Geospiza fortis
TATTTATTTTTGGGGGTTATTTATTTTTTGGGAAAGCTCAGTGTAGTCCTTCCTCCTCTCAAGAACATCTCATGGGATGCTCTTTATGGAAGCTTTCAAGATGTTTCTGTGGAGCCTCCAGACATGTCCAGGATCTGCTGAGCGGATTCTTTGCCTTTTTTAATGTGGAAAAGAGGAAAGCAAAGCTCATTTGGTGCTGGAACCCAGTGACCCTGGGCTGCTGCAAACTTTCCAGCCCCACACACACACCCTTGGGCTTGGCATTCACATCCAAACTCAGATGGTGACATTTCCTTCCCAGGAACTTTAGAAGACAATAAAATGGGTGATTAAAACACTTACTCATTAATTTGTCACCTCGAAGACCAGCACTTGTTGTGTTTTGCCTTGCTCAGCATCAGCTGGAGAGTGAGGCAGGACAGGATCCTGTTTTCCAGAGCCAGGGAACATGAGGTGCATCCCCCAGCAGGCATGGCTTGTGTGAAGTGGAGGTTTAAGAACCAGGGGAGGTGATTTTAGATCCCTTGTGTGTGTGAGGAGTCTGCCCAGGGCCTCCTGCCCCTCTGCAGTGACAGCTGGGGACAAGGGACTCTGAAATGCCACCACAGCTCTGTGTCCAGGACCTTCAGAGCAGAGCAGGAGATGTCTGGCCCACTTTGGGCCAGGTGGGATGGGGGGTGCCAGTCCCAGAGCCTTCATCCCTGCCTGCCTTTGCCTGAGTTGCACATTTGCAGTGTGAGGGACGTGTTTGCCCAGCTGCTCCTCAGGGCTGGAATGAATTTTTGCATTATAATAAGGAGTTCTGTGAAGACTTTTGAATGTTAAAAGTCCTCTTGTGCCTCACTGACAGCTCCAGTGGTGCTGTACCCTGCGGATTGGCCAGGAGAGTCCTGAAGGACGGGAGAGAGGAGCAGGATGAGCTTGGAACAGGGCAGAAAACAGAGCTTGGGAGAGAGGGAGCTTTGGAGGGAGCTGAGCTGGTGCAGCCCTCACACCTGGGTGACTCAGGGAGTGCCTGCTGTGGCTGCCACCCCCTGCAGCAGGAGGTGTTGGATGTGTCACCTCCCAGTGACAGTGACACATCTCCCACTGCTGGGAGGGACCTGAGGAGCTGCAGGGGGAGGGCTCAGTGCTGGGGCTTCAGCCTGAGGGGTCTCATCAGAGAATGATAAAATCATCAGGTGTCGGAGTGTCGGGGGTAGCACGGTCAGGATGGAGGGAGATGAGAGATCTCTGCAGCCAGGCCAGGAACTTGGGGTTTATTGCAAAGGGCCTGGGTGCAGGGCCCTGCTGGGAGCTGCCAGGCACAGCTCAGAGCAGGCCTG
>NW_005054518.1:744071-744699 GCF_000277835.1 Geospiza fortis
TTCTTCTGTGTTGAATATTCTCATTCTCACTAACCAATCTAGCACAAGATACAAATCCTACAGCATTTACATACAGCCTATAAGAATCATTACATTACCATCCTGTGTTACATTTTAAACCCTAAAACTCCTCTTTGGGCCCCTTCTGCCAAGCTGTAGGGTCTGCTCTGACCCTTGGGCCTGTCTGCAAGCAGAGGGTGTTGTTCCATCAAAAGGGGATCACCTTCAGCCAGCCACACCATTGTTTTCCAGTTGTTCAGTAACTGAGGGATCTCAAAGCTTGCTTTCCTTTCAATCTCACTTACAGTTTCTATATTCTCAAAATCTTTTGCCAGACAATCATATTGATAAGGCTTTCCTGTTTCATCTTCCCCAGCAATCAGGGTTGGAAAAGCCCTCTGAGGTTGAGTGCAGCCATTCCCCCAGCACTGTCAAGGCCACCCCTGTCCCCAGGTGCCACATCCACAGGGCTTTTAAACCCCTCCAGGGATCAGGACTCCACCACTGCCCTGGGCAGCTGTGCCAGGGCTGGGCAACTCTTTCCATGAAGAAATTTTCCCAATATCCAATCCAAACCCCCCCTGGCCCAGCCTGAGGCCATTCCCTCTCCTCCTGTCCCTGTCCCTCC
>NW_005054518.1:744839-750466 GCF_000277835.1 Geospiza fortis
CACACAAGAGGAGTGGTGGCAGTGGGACAGACCTTGGTGACACACTGAGGTGAGCAAGGCTGGCTCATCACTGTTGTTCCTGTCTAGGCTGTGGCCACATTATTTACTTTGAATAAACTGGAAAAGCTTTTGTGTTCATGAAATCTGAGGCACCTGCTGTGATTGATGCCTTTGAGGTTACACCCCAAACTGCTCCACCTCCTTTAGGTGGCACTGCCTCATCCTCCCATGGGCAGATCTCCTCCTCAGAGTGACCTTGGTGCTCCTGACCCAGCCCTGGCCAGGGCAGCAGCACTGACCCTGCTCAGCTGGGCTGGAGGGACTCTGGATTGACAGGACACAGGGAATGGCTTCCCCATGGATGGGATACTGGGGAGGAATTTCCTCCTGTGAGGATGCTCAGGCCCTGGCACAGGGTGCCCAGAGCAGCTGGGGCTGCCCCTGCATCCCTGGCAGTGCCCAAAACCAGGTTGGACAGGGCTTGGAACACCCTGGGACAGTGGAAGGGGTCCCTGCCAGTGGCACTGGATGGGCTTTGAGGTCCCTTCCCACCCAAACCATTCCATGATCAGGATTAGAGATGGGTTTTGTTCATATTTATGTGGAGAAAAGCAGCAAAATAAATGGCTGAGCACAGAGGGGTCAGTGCTGCTGGCCCAGTGTCCATGAACTGCCAGGGATCCTGGATTCCTCCTGGAGGCTCATGCAAGCCTGATGTCAGTTGTGATCACACATCTCCTGCAGCTCGTGGCAATGCTGTGTTGTGGTTGTAGCTGGAGCTAAAAATAGAGTGGGAAAGGGCAGCATGGCCACCACTGACCTAGTTCTGGGCTTTGGTGTGCTTGGCTTTCTGAAAGTCAAAGGGATAAAAGCTCTTTGCCTGTCTCCTTAGTTTCCAAGGGGTTCTTGGTCAGGCAACTTCCTCAGGTTTGGTTGAAGAATTCAACCATGTTTGGCTGCAGGCAGGAAGGATATCCCTGAGAGGTTTAGTGCTCTTCTGTCCTAGCCCCTGCTCTGCTCTCTTGTCACTGCTGGGGAAGTCCCTGAGCCTCTCTGGGGCAGCAAAAATGTGCAGGGAGCACCTGGGAATGTGCAGGACCCCACAGACACCCCCGTGACCCCACTTGGCTGTCAGGGGCTGCTCTCACCAGGAGCCTTGGGAGCTTGGAAATCAATTCACTTCCAACTGCAAAGCTTGTTAACCCAGAGAAAAACACCTTCAGTCCTGGGTCAGGGGTGGATTTGAGTCAGGAGAGGAGGGGTTCAGATGCAGGTCTGGAAAAGACACAGGGGCAGGTTGGGTTAGATTTGTTTTGCTCTCCAGCAGCAGGGGATGGATGAAACCACCTTGCCTGAGGATTGGGAACTTTTCTTCTCCAAACCACCCTTGGCACAGCAGCTGATCCTCCTCCCTGCTGCCCTCCCATTTGCATTCCTTGGTCAGTGCAGAGAAATCCTCGTGTGACAGGAGCCAGGCAGAGCCAGGGCTGGGTTTGATCTGCCTTCCCCAGAGAGAGCTTTATTCAGGTGTCCTGGCAAAAATCAGTCATTTTGCTTTGATTTATTTATTCATGTTCTCCCTGTCTGTGAGACTGGGGGTGGAGTGGGGGCAGCAGAGGGAACCAGGCTGAAATGCACCTCTGTTTTCAGAAGGCAGAATTCTATTTCTGCTTTCAGTCCCAAATATCAACCACCAGCAGAGGAAGTTGGGGTGACAGAGGTTAAGTATGCATCAGCTTCGTGGTTTTTACCAAGAGCTTATTTTTAACCATAAACTTTCCAGGGGAAGGTTCTTGACTTTCCTCTGCACTTAATAAAGGTCAGCTCCTGTCCCAGGCTGTGAATCCACTGCAGAGTTTTGCTCCCAGCTGGAGCCCTCACCAGCCTTGGAGCTGCCCTGGGCTTTTGGGGCAGTCTCAGAGTGAATTCCCAGGGGTTAAACTCAATTCCTGCCCATTAGGCCTGGGGTTGCTGCAGTTTTCTCTGTGCTTTGAAGATCCTGTCACTCACAGCTTATCTCCTTTTCTCAGAGCAGAGATCTGACAGGGCCTGGGCCTCCAGGCTGGGATTCCAAGGGACTTAGCAGGTGTAAATGTCAGGGGAGAGGGAGGCTTGAGGCTGTGATGCTGTGAAGAACATGCACCCCTCTGGATCCATCTCTCACCCATCTCCTCTGCCCTTTGTCACTCAGGACAGGTGTTGAACCCCACATCTCACTCCCATCTCCAAAAAGCTCTGCCAGTGCAGCTGGCTCTGGATAAATTCTTTTCTCAGCACAGCTTTGGTCCCTTTGTGCCTTTCCCACCCCTTGCTGAGAGCTCTTCCTGGGAAGGTTTGTCTTTAGTCTGAGCCTTCCCATGGTGCCTCCACGGGTTTTGGTGGTTTTTATTTAACCTGGAGTTCTCTGTGTCTAGACAGGTGTGTGGGGTGGGTTTCAGTGAGTGAAGGACCTGCCTGGAGCTCTGTGGGGTGACAGCCTCACCCTGGCTCCTTTGAGGTGTGTCCTGCTTCACCCAGGCCCTGCTGGGCTGGGTTCCCTTGTTTCACCTGTCATCCACCTTGTTTTGTTTCCAGCAGACTCAGAACTGCCTTTTCAAGGTACTGGCCCAGCTGGAATATCCCCAAATATGCCTGGAGTCCCAGGTCAGTCTGCAATCCCTGCAAGCAAAGCACAGGGGATGTTCAGGCAGGGCCTGAATAAATTCTTAAACAGAGATAACAAGAAAGGAAGAGGTGGCAGGTGGTGAAATGAAGGTGAGGAAAGAAGCAAATGAGATCCCTGAAGTGTCTCCAGGTCCGAGGCACCCTCAGTGCTAATGAGCCCTGGTTGTTTTGTGTTTCTGTGTCTGGCCTGGCCCTGCTGGTGCTGCACTGGGGGGTGGGCTCTGCTCTCCCCTCAGGTGTGCCCAGGGGATTGTGCAGAGCAGCTCTGCTGGTTTGGCCAAGTCATGGACTTCAAACAGGGAAATGGAGTTTTCCTGCAGAATGGTTGAAAGGAAAATGCCTTTATCCAGCCACACCTTCCTGTGTGCCCCATCCCACTGGCATCCCAGATGGCCAAATGTGAAGGAGCCAGGCCAGCTCTGAGCCAGCAGGTCATGCCAAGTGACAATTTCCCATCTGGAAGTGTCCAAGGCCAGGCTGGACAGGGCTTGGAGCAGCCTGGGACAGTGGAAAGTGTCCCTGCTCACAGCATGGAGTGGAATGGATGATCTTTAAGGGGCCTTTCAACCCAAACCACTCTGGGATTCCATAATTAAATCATCTTGGACTTGAAGACCAATCCCTGGTGCCATTTCTTTCCCAGGATGCAGGACAGTTGTGTCACCACCGTGGGTTCCTGCTGGTCTGTGTGACACAGCTCAGCCCAGAGGGACACAGGGACAGTGAGACAGGGAGGAGGTTCCTGCACCATTCCAGAGGCACAGAGAGCAGTGGGGCCAGCTCTGCAATGATTCAGAAATCACTTTTGAGCAGGTGTTGGAATGGTTTGAGTGGGAAGAGAGCTTAAGGATCACCCAGTTCCACCTCCTGCCATGGCAGGGACACCTTCCACCATCCCAGATTTCTCCAAGCCCTGGGCACTGCCAGGGATGCAGGGGCAGCCCCAGCTGCTCTGGGCACCCTGTGCCAGGGCACATCACCATCCTCACAGGGAGCAATTCCTTCCCAACATCCATCCACCTCTGCCCTCTGGCAGTGGGAACTCATTCCACCTTGTCCTGTCTCTTCAGGCCCTTGTGAAATGCTCCTCTCCAGCGTTTTTGTAGGTGAGGATACAGAACAGCAATAAATCTGTAAATAAATTATCAAATTTACAAACTTGGAAAAGAGGAGGGGGTGCAAAGGAGAGTGCCTGCAATGCAGGGATGGTGTGAGGTTTCCCACGTCAGCAGCCTCTTGGACAGACTGACAGGGATCAGCACTCCTGAAATTTTCCTCCATGTAGGCTGGGAAATTCCAGCATCATCAGCTCATCCCTCTCCAGCTCATCCCTTTTGGCATCCCTTGGAGCTTGCTTGCCAGTGATGTGTTACTGCATCTCCTGCTTGAGTTCAAAGGAATTGGGTTAATGAGCAGAAAGTCAGCCATCAAATTACACTGAGCCTTGCTTGCTGCCTCCTGGATTTCCCACTGCAGCCTCTTTGATCCCTGGGATGCAGGCAATTAAACACAGCAGCATCCAAACAAAGCACCTCACACTGCCTTCAGCCCCCTGCTTTTGTGGTCTTCAGATGAGGCTGAAACAGGATGAGTGAGGAGGCAGGGGAGGGAGGAGAGCACGAATTAGTGGAAAACCTTTTGTCTTGGGAAATAAAATGGGTCTGGGGACAGGCTGTAATATCCTAAAGTCCTCATGTGCTTCAGCAGGCTGGGGAAGGGCAGCAGCTGAGGAAGGGACAGATCCATCAGGAGTGGCTGGAACTGAGGCTGGGATCCCACAGGGCTGAGGAATCCAGGACTGAGGAGAGGAGCAGGGGAGCAGCATCAGGCTGGAAAAGGAACTTCTGCAGGTGAATGCCTGAGCAGGAAGGGATGCTGGAATAACAATCACAGCAGTGCAGACCTGACCCAGGAATCAATCCTGGGCTTTCCAGGGGTTTAAATATTCATTTGAAGAGGAGCTGGAGGGAGGCACAGATCTCTCTGGGAGCTCAGGCCAGCAGCAGCATCCTGCAGCAAACAGCCCTGCAGCACTGCTGCTCGGTCAGGGAGTGCCAAAATTCAGTGCAGAGAGAGCCAGGCTGGGGCCAGGGCTGCCCTGGGCTGGGGAAGGGCTGTCACCACCCCAGGGAGCAGCACAGTGACCCCAGGCCCTGTCACATCTCCAAATTCCCTCCTGAGCAGCAAGCTCTGACAAATCCTGGCGGTTGTTTTCATTTCAGCTGCTGCCAGCAGCCACATCCTGCTGGGCTTGCTGAGTGTTGTCAGCTGAGCTTGAGAGAGCAGGAGCTGGAGGTCAAGGCCTGCCTGACAGTGAGAATTAGGAATGAGGGCATCCTAATCCTAACTCCAGATTTAATCATTCCTTTCAGGGAGCTCGTGGAGTCGGGCACATCCTGTAACTGCCTGTGTTGGGGAAATATATTTTTGCAAAGAAAGGCTGTTCTGTTGTGCTGTGACTCAGGCCTGGGGATTGGGAGCACAAATAGGAATGATCCAGGCAGGAGAGGACGTTTCTGTGCTGAGGAGGGTGCAGAGGGGGCGTGCTGCAGCTCCACAGCCTCACACAGCACAGGAAAACATTTTTAGCTCATGCAAATGTTCCACTTCCTCCTCATATGGTGACTTCAGAGAGAGCAGCACCAGAGCTGGTTCTGTCAGCAGCTCCTCAGTGAGATGCCAGCGTGCCCTGGAGCTCTGGGATGACCCTGGCAGGCTCTGGAGCTCTGTCCTGGCACGGGGCTGCCTCTGCTGGGGTGTGAGGATGGGGATCAGCCCCTGCAGATGGGATCTGCCCTTTGTGTCTTGTACTGAATTGTCTCTGCAGCCTTGACTCAGCTCAGAGATGGGAGCTGGGCTGGGCAGGGGCTGGGATGGAGCTGCTGCAGCCTGGCTCAGGCCCTGCCTGTCCTTCTGTCCTTCTGTCCTGCCTGCAGTGTCCCTGTCTGTCCCTGTCTGTTCCT
>NW_005054518.1:750682-754436 GCF_000277835.1 Geospiza fortis
CCTGCCCCAGACTGTCCCTGTCTTTCTGTCCTGCCTGCAGTGTCCCTGACAATCCCTGCCTGTCCCTGCTTGTCCTCCTGTCCTTCCTGCAGTGTCACTGCCTGTCCCTACCTGTCCCAGACTGTCCCAGACTGTCCCAGACTGTCCCTGCCTGTCCTTCTGCCCTTCCTGCAGTGTCCCTGTCTGTCCTTCTGCCCTTCTGTCCTGCCTGCAGTGTCCCTGCCTGTCCCTGCCTGTGCCTGTCCTGCCCAGCTCAGTCTCCTCTCCAGTGTAACCATTCCAGCATTTCTCCTTTCCCTGCCCACAGAGATGCTCTGGAATGGCCTCAGCATCCCCAGCACAGCCAGGGGAGCTCAAGTGACTGAATTTAGGGTCCCTTAAGTGTGAACACAAACCCAAGTTGTGCTTGGTTGTTTGGTTTTAAGAAAAGCTGAATATTGTGGAATATTTAACCAGCTTCCCTCACCCTGCAGACAGTGAGGCTGTGCCAGTTAAAGCTCAGAATGGTTTCTCCAGGTTGCCCAGTGGGTCAGGTGGCTGCTGGTGGCCTTGGGGGTGCTCCTGTCCCTTGGGCCCTGCAGGGATCTCCTGTGACAGCCAGAGCAGTTTTTGTTTCAGCCTTTCTAGGAAGCAGCTGGAGCAGAGCCAGGGAGCAGGGGTGGGACAGGAGGGACAGCAGGGCTGGGGTACAGGTGACAAAGAGAGGGGAAATGGGATCCTTTGTGCAGCACAGGGGTGCCTGGGAGGGCTGCTGGGGATTTTGGGGTCCCCAGAGCAGGGACAGTCACCATGGCAACAGCAGCAGCATCTCAGGCAGTTGCTGTCACACTGGGGATGGAATCAGTTCATCTCCAAATCCTCCACAAAAACAACAATAAAAATATGGAAATGCTTGGGGGGCAAAGGGGCTGGGGCATCACTGCAGCCCCTGGTTCCATGGGGAACCACACAGGGGATTCCTAGAGGAGGAGGAGGAGGAGGAGGAGGAGGAGGCGGAGGGAGGGGGTGGGTGCCCTCTGCATCCTGGTGGGCTCCAAGGGAGGGCATTGTCCCTCATTTTAACTCCGCTGTCCCTCATTTTAACTCCACTGTCCCTCATTTTAACTCCACTGTCCCTCATTTTAATTCCATTGTCCCTCATTTTAACTCCACTGTCCCTCATTTTAACTCCACTGTCCCTCATTTTCGGCTCCATGTGCTCAGGACAGTGTGTGCACAGAAACCCTGAGCCTGCAGATTGCTCTGTGCTCTGCAATCTCCCCTCAGCAGAAATGGGGGAGCAGCACCAAAATGCCCATTTCTGACAAATCCCAACAATCTGGGGGGGTTTGTGCTGTGTGGTTTAACAACAAAAGGAATTTTCCTTCTCAGCCCCCTGCCAAGCTTTAGCCATGGTGGGACAGGTGTGGAGGGATTTTCCATGCTGAAAATCTGATTTTTGGTACAGAAAATTTTCCATATTGAAAAAAGAAGCCTCTCTTGCCATGGGGGTAAAGCATCCTTTCCAATTATTGTTATTTTCCCCCTTTATCTCCTGTATTTTCTCTCCCTTACTGGCCAGAGCTACAGCAGGGGAAGCAAATCCAACTCTGCATCTATAAAGGTTGAATTTTTTATAGACAACTAAATATTTTAACACATGGAGACAATAACACTCTCCTGTTCAAAATAAGCAAGCTCCTCCGCCTTAGTTATGTGGCAGTTACCAAAAAAATAACATCCACTGGAGCACTCAGCTGCAATTTAAAAGTAAAATTAAAATTTCGTGGTGTTTGTCTGGTTTGACAAGATTTATTGCAATCTCTCATTATGCAGCAGGTTCAAGGGAACCTCTCCAGAGGACACAGAACAATTTAGAAAATGAAAGCCTGAAACAGTTTATTATTAGAAGCTGGGTTGGAGTTTGTAGGGCTCCTACACAGAGTTATTTCATCTGGTACATTGGAGATATTTTTGCTGAAGCCATTAAACCCTTGGCACACAAACCTGTTATTAAAACTGATTTAGGCTAAGACAGGATAAATACTTTGAACTCTATTTAATTGACTTATTTCACTTCAGAATTCAGTCTCAGGCCTAAGACTAAAGAGAATTTAATTCAGGAATTTCCCCTTCCTGTCTGTTTGTAGGTGCCAGCTCCAGGTCCCCAGTGTCCCAGACTTCACAGCAGGTTGAATGTAGGAATATTTCTCTTTTTCACTTGGATTCTGAGCTTCAGGGTGGAAAAATTTCCCTCCCTGTGTTGCTGCTGCTCCATCCCATTTGTGTGATGCCCTTGCCTGGGACACAGAGCATTCCCTGCCCTCCCCCAAGTCCCAGCTCTGCCAAAGTTCAGCTCAGGAGTTCAGAGGGAGCTTTGTGTCCATGTTTGTGTCCAGCAGACCTGGACCAGGAGGAACTTGCTGCTCAGATAAACAGAGATCAGGGTGCCCAGGGCAGGTTTGGACACTCTCAGGGTGGCATTGTTGGGGTGTCTGTGCAGGGACTGGATGGGTCCCTTCCAGCTCAGGAGATTCTGTGCTTCTATGAGATTAAAATTTGCTTTTAAATAGTCCATATTATGTTTTTATTGTCCTGGTTTTCCTCCTGCTCATGCCTCCAGCTCTCCCTACATGATTTTCATGTCTGATGACAGCTCCACCTCTGTCTCAGCCTTTTTCCTGGCTGTTTTTCTGTGTCCCTGCAATTACCTTGGTGTGTTTGCTTGGGCCTGAGCTCTGACATGAAAGCAGGCAGTGCTTGCTGGAGGGGAAGGGATGCACCAGGGATTCATCATCATCATCATCATCATCATCATCATCATCATCATCATCATCATCATCATCATCATCATCATCATCATCATCATCCCTGCCTGCAACACCTGGAGCTGCAGGTCTGGGGACATCCATGGGGAGACATGGGACAGGCTGGGCTGCCTCAGATGTGGCCACAGTGACCAGGGGACAGCTCTTGGTGGAAGCTCCTTCCCCAGCACAGTGTCCTGTGCTCCCTAAAGTTGAGCCAAGTTCTCTTTTTTTGTGGTTTTTCTCCTTTTTGGGCAGTGCTGGTCCCTGCCCATCTCTGTGATCTCTCTGCAGTTGTGCCTCACTTTGGGTTGATTTTCTGCCAGGAGGATTTTGGTTCCTGTGTGCTCCAGCTTTGGAGCAGCTGCCCTGGCACTGCCCTGGGCTTTGTCCCTGTCCCTGTCCCTGCAGGGACACTCCCCTGTGTGTGAGGAGCACCAGGGGCCACTGTTGTGTTCCAGAGCAAAATGATCCTCTGAGGAACCCCCAAAATGAAGGGTTGGAGACACCAGCTCAAAGCTGTTTGGTTGCTTCCAGTGGAGTAAGGCTTAAAAAAACCACAATAAATTATTTTATCTTGGATATTTTGTTATTTGCTTAGCAGCAGCTCACAAGAAAAATGATTGAATGTGACAGAATCAGAGAAGGATTTGGGTTGGAAAGGACCCTAAAGCTCATCCAGTGCCCCCTCTGCCATGGCAGGGACGCCTTCCACTGTCCCAGGCTGCTCCAAGCCCCGTCCAGCCTGGCCTGGGACATTTCCAGTGTCCATTTGCTGTTGCAAACAGGAGCTCAGCTGCTCAAAGCAGGATCCTGAGCTTCCCAAAGAGCTCCCAGAGTGTGCTCACACTCCCACCTTGCCCAGATCCTGCGTGGGGGAGTTGGGGACGTGCAGTGCTCAGAGCTGGGATTGCTCAGGCAGCTCAGAAAAAGCTGGGATTTATTTCATTTCCTCAATTCTGAATTCC
>NW_005054518.1:754446-761135 GCF_000277835.1 Geospiza fortis
AAAGCCAGGCTGTTTGCAGGGTGCACAACAATCCCAGCTTGGATTGGCTGGGATCAAGGTTGGAGGTTTCCTCTTCCAAAATCCTGTGGGATGGTCAGGGGTACCCTCAGGGTGACCCCACAGGGAGCTGCTGCTGGAGCAGCCTCAGCTCTTGGCATTGGAGGTGCTGTTTGAGCTGAAACAAAATATGGCAGAGAGGTTGTGTGCAGTTAATATGAGAAATATTAATTATCAGCATCGAACAAAAGGATGGTACAGAAAATTTTGTAATTTTAAATTATTTAAAAATATTTAGAAATATTTTAAAACAATATATTAGTGGGAGTCTATTATTTTCAAATATTAGAAAATATTTTAAAATAATAGACTCCCACTTTCTAATCCCCCAGCTTTAGGAGAGACAAGTCCAGGAAATGTTTTCTTCTTTCCAGTATCTTCATAAATTCCAATTTCTCAGGTAACTCAGTGGTATCTTTGGGATGATGGAAATTAAAATACATACACATAAAATATATAAAATACACAAAATCCTCCCAGGTTGGGCTGAGAGCCTGGTGAGCTGTCCCTGGTGGTGCAATCAGTGCAGAGTTTGTGGTAGAGAAACTTCCCAGTGAATTAGGAGTGGAAAGGATAAAAAATCCCAATTGATGGAGGCTTTTTGTTCCTGTCCTGCAGCTCTTTTTAAACAAATGATAATATTCTGATATATCAGACTGCTGGTGTTCCCACCAGGAGTTATTGCTGCGGCATCCCAACCCTGGAAATGAATGTGTTGGGGATGCTTGGGAAACATCTGGGCTTGGAGGAGTGTTGGGAAAACCCTTCCAGACTCCTTTGCCTCCAGAATTCCAGCGAGGCTCCTCCAGGACTGAGCTTTTCTGCCAAAATCTTTTCTCTGCAGTTTCCAACTTCTTTTTTATCGACTTTCTTCTACATAAAAATCAGGAGCAAGTGTGGAGGTGGCTGCACAGGCAGCTGAGATCCTCTCCAGGGTCTCCCAGCTGCTGGAAGGGTTCACAGGTGATGTCCATAGGGAAAATCAGCTCCCAGGCCGTGTTCAGACCCAGACGGAGCTGCTGGGTGGTGCTGAGGTCCCTTTGCTGGTGCCAGGTGTCCCCTGCAGCTCTGGGCTGGGTCACTGGTGTCCCTCAGCTCAGGGTGGTTCCTGGTCCTGTGTGCAGGAGACTCAGGGAGAGCAGGAAAAGCTTCCCATGGTCCAAGCAAAGCCCTTCCATGGTTCCAGAACCTCTGCTGAAGTTTCAGCTCCTCCTGAGGCCCAGGAGCAGCTCCTGACTCATCCTCAGGCTGAATTCATTGGAAATTCTAAACCTGCCTGAGTCAGGGGGAACCTCTCAGGGCTGGCTGGAGGCAACCCTGAGTTGCTCTGCAGGATCACAGGAGGATGGGAAGCAGAACATCCCCTTGGAGCTTGTGCTGTTTGCAAGGATAAAACCAGGGAGGTGCTGCCAACAGAGCTGGGAGAACTCAAACCCATTATCCAGAGAGATCCCTTCAGAGGAAGATCATTCTGGGAAGATGTGTGATTTGGTAATCCTCCAGAAGGAAAATGGTGGCAGATCAGAGATCTGTGATCTCTCAGTTACTGCAAATTCAGGATGCAGAAAAGGATCTCCTGACAGCACAACCAAAGCAATTCTGTGCATTTATGGGAGGGATTTCAGTAACATTTCCTAGAGGATGGGACTGACTGCTGCTCTCCACAGAGAAATGTAGGAAAGGATGTGATGGGAATGCTTTCACAGAACTACAAAATTGATTTAAAATGCAGAAAACCAAACCATGTTAGCCCTTGATCAGCTCAGTCTGTCAGTTTATTGTTCCTCTCAGAGCTGGGTTGATTGTTATCTGTGACCACAGAAAAACCTCCTCCCCCTTTGTCCAAAATTTGTCACCAGAAACTTTGGCACAAAGTCAAGACATTTTTGTTCACTTCCCAATCTTCCAGCCTCAAACCATCCCACATCCTGTGTGTCCCACGTGTGTGTGTGCTGCTGGTGTTGGGGTGGAGAAGGGCCTGGGAATGCCAAGGAATGGAGAGCCCAGGGAGTGCCAGGGAATGGAGAGCTCAGGGAATGGAGAACCCAGGGAACGCCAGGGAATGGAGAGCTCAGGGAATGGAGAGCTCAGGGAATGCCACGGAATGGAGAGCTCAGGGAATGGAGAACCCAGGGAGTGCCAGGGAATGGAGAGCTCAGGGAATGGAGAACCCAGGGAGTGCCAGGGAATGGAGAGCTCAGGGAATGGAGAGCCCAGGGAGTGCCAAGGGAAGGAAGAGCCCAGGGAATGGAGAGCCCAGGGAGTGCCAGGGAAGGGAGAGCCCAGGGAATGGAGAGCCCAGGGAGTGCCAGGGAATGCCAGGGAATGGAGAACCCAGGGAACGCCAGGGAAGGAAGAGCCCAGGGAATGGAGAACCCAGGGAGTGCCAGGGAAGGAAGAGCCCAGGGAGTGCCAGACACCCCCAGGGCTGAGGATCACCCCACTGAACCTCGGGACCAAACTCCAGCAGAATCTTTTCAGTTCCTTCAGGTAAGATCTGCCTGGAGTGCTGAGGGATGGTGACAAAGGAAAGGTCTCACAAGGTTCCAGGGGTGCCTGGCTCTGGGGGTGCTGCCTCACCAAATCCCCTGGTTTGTGTTGTGGGAAGAGCTGTCACTGCAGGAGAGGCAGGATGGAGGGGAGCAGAAGCTGATGGAGCTTCAGAGCTTTGGAGAACAGGGATAAAATTGTCCTTTTTTCCTTCTCTGGTGCCATCTGAGTGGTTCCAAAGGAGCTGAGGCTGAATTGCTCCATCAGGATGGCAGAGGGGGAGGATGTGGGGTGGAGCCCACCCAGGTGTCCCCCTGAACTTCTTCCCCTGCTTCCCACCACTCTCCCAGCATTTTGCTCCCTGCTGCTCCATCTCTTGCTGGCCAACAGCCACGTTCTCTCTTTTATTTTAACCCCTGTCTGTGAGTGTTTGCTGGGGCAGGACCTGGGCAGCACCAGGGCTTGGCCCTGTGCCTGCTTTCATTGTCACTCCATGGAGGAGCTCCTTGAGCTCCTTCAGCTGAGCTGTTCAACCACAGCCAGCACCATTTTATCCCTGCCCAAAATAGATTTTGGCCCTGGTTTGGTGCTTGGGTCTGGCAGCTCCTGTCCAAGGAGGCAGAGCCAAGCACGAGCCTGTCTCTGTCACCTGTGAGGTGTCACCTGAGCTGTCCCTGTCGCCTCTGAGGTGTCACCTGAGCCTTTGCTCACCTGGCCAAGCTTCATTTGGCTCGTGGGCAGCACCAAGGAGTTTTCCGGCAGGAAAGGAGGGGAGCAGTTAAATGTTCCTGCCCCATGGGGTGCATCCCTGGGAGCACCATTCCCTCCCAGTTCCCCCAGCAGGGTTTGGGTGAAGCCATCCCAGATCCACGTGCCAAGAACCTCTCAGTTCCATTGGGTTTCTGGCAGAGCAGATGGGCAGAAATGGTGCAAAGAGAAAAGCTGGCAGGGAGCAGGCTCTGCTCTCCCCCTTTCTGCAGCCAGGGGATCAATCCCTGTTGCTACAGCAACTGATTATTGACATTTATTAACAAAAAGCCCACTTATGGCTTGAAAGTGCTTATTCACAAAATCTGTTTGCACTTAAGATTATATAAGGAGGCACAGTCTGCGCTGCCTGACATCATCCAAACCAAACAACTCCTTAAATTCAACCAGAGCTTGGGCAGAGCTCTGTCAGAGCCATTTCCACTCCCAACCTGCTGCCCTCAGTTTTCAGCTCTAAATATCCACTTATTAATTTAACTTCTCCTGTCTGCTGGCACAAGGGCAGAGGGGCTGGAGTAGATTGATTTTCCTGGACTCTTGATTTACCAAAGGCATTTTGTCCCAAGTAATGAGCATTAAACTTTCACAGGATCACAGAGGGTGGGAAAGACCTCCAAGATCATTGAGTCCAGCCATTGGTTTGGTCTCTATTTTAGAGGATATTCCCCTTATTTTGAGCATTTTCTGGTTTTCCAAAGTAAAAGCAGAAATGTTAAAGGGATGAGTTGAGGTGGGATTTCAGCTGTATTGATTCTAGGCTGAGTTCAGTTTGTAAATATAGTTCCAAACACTAAATATAACTGCCAACACTTGTTAATTGTTCTTGTTAATACTTTGTGAGCTGCCAATGCTTTTACTAAATCAAGTTGTTGATTTAGTAATCAAAGTAATGACAGTGCTTCAAAATTCTTTTAATTTGAAGTCACTTTGGATGCTGCAGAGTTAAGGAATCATACTGGAAGCTTATTGCCAGTGGGGCTTTCTACAGACTTATCATTTTCAAACCCAGCATTCTGAGTTTGTTTTAGTGAAATGGTAGAAAAAGGCCAGTAAATCTCTATGGCAAATTGGAAATGTTATTTTGGATTTTGAGAATAATGAAAATGGGAAGTATTGACTTGGCTTACGTTTAATTTAGGTTTTAATTATCATTTTTGTGTAAGTAGTCTTTAAATCCTTCCTACAAAGCAAACAACACTCCAGAGGTAAAATTCCACCCCTAGGAATTGAGGAGGAGGCAGCTCAAAATAGCACAGCACCCTCTTCTCCCTTTTCTCCCTGTCCTTGTGCAGCCAGCTCATCCCTGCCTTCCCTCTCCTGTGGATCCCACAGATGAGGAGATAAAGGCGAGGAGGGGAGGCAGGAGCAGCCCCAGGGCAGAGTTCAGAGGTGCCACAATCCTCCTCCAGCAGCACCACCCATCCCCCGCAGTGCTCCTGGAGCCAGGGGCTCACCCTGGCTGTGGAACCAGGGCTGCCCCCTGTGCCAGGCACCTCAGCCATCCCCTGCCCAGCCCTTCCTGCTGGTTGTGCTTCAGCAAGAGCTCAGGGCGTCAGGAATGAGCCCTGGCACATCCCTGGCTCAGCAGCAAATCCATCCCCCATTTCCCTTCTCCCACTCTCTGCTTTTCCCTGTGGTGTCCCAGGTGCAGTGGGCTGTTCCTGCAGCTTTTCTTTCCATTCTGATTCCAGCATTTGTGGGGCTGTTGATGTCTGGAAGCCTCTAGGAAAATCTTAAATTCATCTGGATTAGGATCAACACCTCCTTGTCCTTAAAGGCTGGGAAGTGGCACCTCCCAGGCAGCAGCTTCCCTCAGACACAAAAGGGGAATTTTTGGAAAATCCTTTCCAAAGCTATCATTCTGTTCATGGCCAAACATCCCATCATTGCCTTCTGGCTTTCCCTCATCCAATAAAACTGAGGAGAAAAAAGCAGGTGGAGGCAGAGAGAGAGGCAGCAGGAGTTTTACCAGCTCACATCTGTGACAAGTGACAGCAACAGTGCAGGGATGGGACAAGGGAATGGCTTCAAACTGAAAGAGAGCAGGGTTAGGTGGGATATTGGGCAGGAATCGTTTCCTGCAAGGGTGGGCAGGCCCTGGCACAGCTGTGGCTGCCCCTGCATCCCTGGCAGTGCCCAAGGCCAGGCTGGAGCAGCCTGGGACAGTGGGAGGTGTCCCTGCCATGGCAGGGGTGGCACTGGGTGGACTTTAAGGTCCCTTCCAACCCAAACCTTTCCATGACCTTCCTGTGCTCCTCCTGTACAGGAACACCCCCAGGCAGTGACATTTTGGGAGGAGGCTCCAGCTGCCTCCAGAGGCTGTGAGTGCACCCAGGGCTGGATTTGGGCTGTGCTTTCCTGTTTAGAGAGGACGCTGAGGTGCTGCTGGAGGGGCAGCTCCTCCAGGTGAAGCTGTGCAGTGTGGGAGGCTCCAGTTCTCCTCTGAGACTTAGCAGGAAACACTGGGGATGTTCCAGCAGCCCAGGAGAGCAGTGGGGCTGGTTCTGGCTGGAGCAGGGGAGCCCTGGAGGCTCCTCCAGGCCAGGAGGAGCTCAGTGCCCCCCCTGCACCCCCGAGGTGCTGCTCAGTGTCCCTGGCTGCTGAGCCCAGTGCTGTGTGACAGCTCAGGGCTGGGAATTTGAGACCAGCACCAGGAGAATTCCACAGGGAAAACCTGCCTGCTTTGGGAGCTTCCCATTCCCAAACAGCAACTGGCTGCTTTGAAATCGATAGTGCACGGAAAGAGGGGCTTTGCATAAATTGAAAAAAATAAAAACTGTTCTGCCTTCTGGGGAGCACTTGGATGGGGGCTGGAGGCTCTCAGAGCTGTCTCTGGGGCACAGAGGCTCTGAGTTAACCAGTGAGTTACCTCTAAATTACCAGTTAAGTGATTTTCCTTCCCTCTGCCCATTTATTTCACTGCCCACGGGCCAGCAGCTGCTGTGCTCCCATGCCAGGGGACTGCAGATGGCAAAGGGAGTTCAGCCTCTCCTGCTGCCCTGCCCGATGCTGCCAGGATGCCTTCTGTGAAAAACGCCAATCACTCGTTTTTCAAATTTTAAAAGTTTCATAGTAATAAAATGGTTATAAAAATAGTAATACAATCAGAGTAATAATAATTTGGACAATTTGGATTAGGACAATATGAGACAATAAAGACAAACAGTTACGCACAGTCTGGGTACCTTTTCTGGGCAGCACGAGCCCGACAAAGGACCCACATTAACAGAGGATTAACCCTTAAAAGCAACAGCCTGTTGCATATTCATACACCTCATCCATGATGCATAAATTCCATTCACATACAGGATTCTGTCTGGGCAGTGTCAGCTTCTTCCTCTGAATCCTGACAGTGCCTTCGAGGCGGGGAGAAG
>NW_005054518.1:761325-768391 GCF_000277835.1 Geospiza fortis
CACTTTCTAACACAACACATATAATATTCATTCGAATATTTGCAAAAAGCCAATCATAAAATACATGCATTTTTCACAACTTTGAAATTCAACCCTCCCTTAAGTGTGCTTCCTGAGCCTGCTGTTAACAGCTGCTCACTGCTGGCTCTGTGGCTCCTGCTCCCCATGGAAATCCCGGGACACTCCTTGGGTTTCCGTGTGGATTACCACTCCTTCCTTTATCTCAAGTGGGAGTTCTTTATCTCAAGTTATCTCTGGAGCAGATCTGGAGTGCTCAGGGCTCACTTGCGCCGTTTGTAAGGGGAAATGGGATCATTAGCCAGTGGTTACCCAAGGGGCAGAGCAAAATCACAAATCCTTTAGCTTGGAAAAGTCCTTTAAAATCATCAAGTGCAACCATGAAATCCTCAGGGAGAGCCTCTTCTTCCCTTCACTTCACACCTCTGCTTTTAATGCTTAAGTATGCCCAATAATGGGCATATTTAATCTTTATTATTATTTATTTATATATTTATTTATATATTATATATATACTTATATTATATATTTATTAATACATAAGATATAATATGTAATGTGTAATATAATATATATACTATATATTATATTATAGTATAGTATATATAATATAATATATTCTATAAAGTATTTAATATTATATAATATATTATATATTCTATATCATATAGAATATATTATATAGAATATATTATACATAATATATTATGCATTATGCATTATATATTATATATTATATATTATATATTATATATTTATTTTATTTGTTTAATATTTATTATTTCTTTTAATATCCCATATTTATTGCCCAATAATGGGAAGAGTTTGGATGTGTGACATCCTCTTGGCACAGGAGCATCGAGTACCTGTCAGAGGTGGGTGGGTTTGGTGTCACAGGTTTGGTGTCCATGCAGTGAGTTAATGTAGCCCCTGCTGGGGTGAGACAGAAGTACCTGCAGACAGTGAAGTGAAAAAATCAGTGTTTGCAGTGATTGACTCAGGCTGGGGAGCTTTTCCCTGTGTGCACAGCAAAGGTTAAAATACGAACTTGGTTTGAATTTAAATATCGTATTAAAAAAAAAAAAAAAGCAGCCAGACAACAGCTTTTAAAGTTGCAGACATACTTGCAGGCTGCTGGTTTTTGGATCCCAACATTCCCAGGTCCTGCTCCTGCATCCCCAGGTCTCCCCCAAGGACTGAGCTCCCTCCCAGCCCTGCAGCAGCACTCGTGGGTCTCACTTCAGAGAGCTCACAGGGGATGGAGCATGTAAAACATCACAGATTTGTTATTTTGGTTGGGAAAGACCCCCCCAAGATCATGGGAAGCCCTTGCAGAGTTTTCAGCACAGAACTGGAGATTTATTATCCTTAATTACAGCACCTTTAGCTGGCAGCAGCTCAGCTCTTGTGGAGGGGAGAGAAAGAGCCAAGAGCAGCTCCAGTGAGTGACCTCAGAGTTTGCTCTGCCCAAGGAGCTCAGAATTGCAGCTGCTTTCTCCTGGTCACCTGTGCTCACACATGGAGCCTGTCATTCCAGCTGTTCCTCTCTCGTGCTGCAGGAATTCTGCAATAATTACAGGGAGCAATTTGAAGGTAGCTGCTTCTTCCCTGAGAGGAGTCATGGGAAGATGCATCCACCCAGCCAGGTGAGTGTCATCCCCTCTGGGAAAGGCTGCTCCAAAAAGATGCAGTGACAGGACCCAGGGAATGGCTCCCACTGCCAGAGGGCAGGGCTGGATGGGATATTGGGAAGAAAATCTTCCATGTGAGGGTGGGCAGGCCCTGGCACAGGGTGCCCAGAGCAGCTGGGGCTGCCCCTGCATCCCTGGCAGTGCCCAAGGCCAGGCTGGAGCACCGGGGACAGTGGAAGGTGTCCCTGCCATGGCAGGGGTGGCACTGGGTGGGCTTTGAGGCCCCTTCCAGCCCCATCCCTTGAGGGATTCTGTGACTCCTTCCAGCACCTGCTGCAGGATGATGCTGCACCAAGGCATGACCTCCCTGTGAGGCTGCAGGGCAGCATCTCAGCACAGCCCAGGAGGGATTTCCCACCTGCCAGGTCATCCTCAGGTGGGTTTTTCAGAGCCTGGCTCACTGAGCAGCTCACCTGGGCTGGGCAGCAGGAGGTTTCTGTGCCCTGGGGCTGGGGCAGGATTTTAGAAATCTGAAGAAATTTGCATGACCTAAGGAGGGTTTTCAGGGCTCTCAGGGCCTGCCAGACTCTCTCTAATCATCTGAACAAATCCTCTGCCCTGCCAAGCCAGCAAGGGAGAGAATTGCTTCATTCCCACCTTGTGGTGTAACAGAACCTCACTCAGTGTTTGGTAAGAGCAGGATCTGTGCCAGGAGAGCACTGCCCACGGAGGGTCCCACCTGGGCCCTCCCTTTGGTCCTCTGGCCTTTCCCACTGGGTTTTTGTTTTCCCAAGGTCTGAGGGTGGTGTCACTGTGTCCCCATGTCCCTGCTCCAGGTGTCCTCAGCTCCTCTCCCATCAGTGAGTTCTGCCTTTGGAGCTGCTGGGCTGCCAAGAGGAAGAGGTCACTGAGTTACACAGGAAGGGAGAGTCATGAGACTGAGAACAGTTTTGCAAGAAAAAATGGGTTTCTCCTTTTTTTTTTAACTGAAAAGCCCACAGCCACCTCTGTCTGCACCAAAACCCTGAGGTGAGAAAAGCTGAGATCCTGAAGTGCACTTGTGAAATGAGGACTGAGGAATGTTCCGTGTGTGGGATGTCAGTAGGGAGTGCTTGGAAGAGTCCAGATGGGGGGAAGACCCTCCCCAGGCAGGTTGTGTGGAGCTGAAGGGTTAATTTGGCATTTGGGCTGTGCCCCTCCAGCTGTGCAGCCACCCCCAGTGGGGACAGAGCCTCAGGCAGCAGGGATGGCTCTTTTCCCTGAGATTATTTCACAGTGGTGGCATCTTATCTTGTCACTGCAAAGGCTCTTAGGAAAACATAGAAGGAGCCTCTTGAACTGATGTGACAGCCTTGGAACAAAGGCTTCATCTGGTTCTGGGGGAAACCTTTGCTCCACAACTCATTTTTCCCTGTCCACAGCTCAATTTCTCAAGTTTTCAGGAGCAATGTGAAATATTTAACTGTGGTGAGCCTGGAGGAGGATGGAGGCAGATTAGAAACTGGGGTAGGGGAAGATATTTTGCACAGCTGAAATGACTGCAGCAAAAGAAATTAATGCTGAATGCCTGAGCTGTGGATGTTTGATTTGTTAATGGCTTTGGCTTTGCAGGCATTTGGTTGATGTAGCAAATTTCTCAGTGCCATGTGCAGAAGTGCTGATTTCTCCCAGCACAGCTTCAAAATATGGAAGCAGAAACGGTGATAATTCTGATAATTGTGCCTGCTGAGATGGAGCTCCAGCATTTGGTACCTGCAAGCAGGATCTGACCCAGCTCAGGATTGTTGTCACTGCCCTTGCCACGGCCCTGGGAAAGGACCAGTGTCCCTCTTGGGCTGGAAACCTTCAGGATACCTCATGCCATGTCATATTGTTAGATAAATGTGTCTGTCTATGGGGAAAATGATACAGGAGCATAAAACCCTGCACATCACCAGATCCATCCCCTTGCAGCCTTGGCAGCAGCACCAAATCCCTGCAGGGTGTTTGTGAAAGGAGGGGGATGGACCCAGAGCAGAGAGTCCAGAGGGATTAATCCAGAGCAGAGGAGTGAATCCAGAGCAGAATCCAGAGGGATGAATCTAGAGTAGAGAGTCCACAGGGATGAATCCAGAGCAGAGGGGTGAATCCAGAGCAGAGGGGTGAATCCAGAGCAGAGGGGTGAATCCAGAGCAGAGGGGTGAATCCAGAGCAGAGGGGTGAATCCAGAGCAGAGGGGTGAATCCAGAGGGCCAGAGGCTGGTGGTTTGTCTGGGATGGTGCCCATGCTGGTGGAGCTGCAGCAGTGGCACTGCCAGGGGTCACAGCCTTGGCTCTGACCCACATGGAGCAGTAGGTCCAGTGTGGGAAGGGAAGAGGGTCAAAAATAGCATTTCATGGAAAACTTGCCCTCCCTGCAATCCGAGATAGGAAGAAGGATCAATTGTCCTGCAGCTGAGGATGCAGACTGTGCCAGACAGTCATCAAAGGCATTTTCCTGTGCCTGCTGATGTGGCTCTGCTCTCAAGCTCCATCCCAAGCCTGCTGGGAACTGACCCGTGGTTATTCCAGGGACATGGGGGCTCCAGTGGCCTCCCTGCCAGGTCACAGCAGGCACCAGTCCTTCACTGTCCCTCTCCCTTCAGGCTGAACCCTCCTTGCACCTTGCCAAAAGCTGGATGAGATTGCCCTCAGATCATGAAACCCCTGCCTGATGTGGATCCAGCCTGGGATGAGATCAGCTGCCTGCTGAGCAAGCTGCTCTGGGCAGATCCTGTGGGACTGGCTGTGCTGGCAGGAGCTGCTGACAGACATGTGGGTGCTGTGTGTCCACCTCCTGTTTATGGAGCTGTTGTCCTGCAGGAACAGCCCATGGTGAAAATGAAAATGTTGTGCAAATGCTGAGAGCTGGGGGTGCTCACCTGGAGAGGAGAAGCTCCAGGGAGAGCTCAGAGCCCCTTCCAGGGCCTGGAGGGGCTCCAGGAGAGCTGGAGAGGGACTGGGGACAAGGGATGGAGGGACAGGACCCAGGGAATGGCTCCCACTGCCAGAGGGCAGGGATGGGTGGGATATTGGGAATTGGGAATTGTTCCCTGTGAGGGTGGGCAGGCCCTGGCACAGGGTGCCCAGAGCAGCTGGGGCTGCCCCTGCATCCCTGGCAGTGCCCAAGGCCAGGCTGGAGCACCCTGGGACAGTGGGAGGTGTCCCTGCCATGGTGAGGGTGGCACTGGATGGGTTTAAGGTCCCTTCCCACCATGCTGTGACATTGGGAATCAGCCTGGCAATGTGCAGCTCCCCTCCAAACCCTGCATTTCTATAAGTTAGAATCTCTTTGTTTATGCACCTGTTTTTCATGGCAGCTTTGCCACAGGGAAAAAGCATTTTTTACATGATCCAACACATTTTTTCAGCTATTTCTGCAAATCCAGACTCCTCGTGGAGTGAGGCAAAGGAAAAGTAGAAATAGGTCAGGTATTTAAATAAGATGTAGTTGTCTCTCTTCACAGCAAGTTGCCTTTTTTCTGCCTGTGTGAATTGTGCTAATGTATCAGGGAATAAAGAGAACAAAGGGAAGCAGAAGTGCCAGTGTTTTCATTCTGGGATTGCAGCTTCAGAGCCCTTTACTTTGCAGAAGTGATACTGAGACCAGTCTGGAACATCTCAGCAAATGCTCCTGAAATAATAACCCTCAAATTGTCTGCTCAACCTCTCTGAATACATGAAATCCACTTAAAACCCTGCCTGTCATTTCTGCTGTCACATGAAAAATTGATTTCCCGGCTCTGAGCCTCGTCCTTGGTGCCTTGCAGTGTCATAAATGCATAATATTAAGGAAACACGGGGAAATTTTGGTGCTCTCAGGAATCATCTGGCTTGAAATGCAGACAACAGGCTGCCCTTGGTCGTTTGAGGTGGATTTGGATTTCTCAGCTTGGCTCTGTGTTCCAGGAGTGCCTGTGGCTGGTGCCACCCTCCTGCCAGGCCTGCTGTCACCTCAGCTTAGGCTGCTCTCACTGCTCCTGCTCCTTGGAGAGGGCATTAGGAATCCACAACGAAATTCACCTTTTTAAATATCTGCACTAATGGCAGGACTTGGTTCCTTGACTTTAAAGTTTTGTGATGGAAGGAAAATCTTCCTTTCAAAGCTGCCCCAGCCTCTGTTCTCCCCAGGCTTTGTGTTTCCAACCCTGGCTCACCCAGTGCTCCCAAGCAGAGCAGGGATGATTTCCATGATTTCCATCGTGCCTGAAATTTGATTAGACTCAAAGTGTGTCACTGGGGTGCTGCAATGCTGATCCAGAGGTGATGTCAGGGCTGGTTCAAGCTGGGCTTTCCCTCATGGACAATTTTACCTGGTGGAGAAAGCAACTTTTCCCTTCACTGTAGGACTGCAGCCCAGTCATCCTCACTCTTCCTTCCTGTCCATCCACCTCCTCATTCCCTGCTGCAGTTCCTGCTCCTCTTCTCTTTTCTGCCCTGGAATTCTCCTCAATGCCCATCCATCCCCATCCTTTGTGTTGGGAGAGAGGCCAGATTTCCTCAGGACTCTTTACAAACCAGCATTATTGGGGAATTTGGGTGTAGATGAGACTCATCAGCCCCCAGCACCCCAAGAACAGCTGTAACCTGTTCAGACATCCCTCAAACACCACCCCGGAGCAGCAAACCCCAAAGTGCTCTGAGTCCCTTCAGGATCTGGGTTCTTCTTCCTGACACCCCTGGGCTCTGCTCAGGGATTTTCCAGTAGCACCAACCTCAGTCCAAGCTGCTCCTTGGCTTTTTTCCAACCTCCCGGTGTGTTTAACCCCTTTTTGAGCCCTGCACATTTGCTGTGTCTCTCTTCAGGCTTCTCCAAAGGGCTCTGGGTGTGCTCCTGCCCCCGGGATCAGAGGAGAAGGTTCAGAGCTGAACCCTGGCTGATGATGGAGCAATGAGAGCTGTGCCCTGAGTGCCCCTGACTGTGCTGCTTCCCCTTCTGCCTTCACCCCCAGCCTGACCCTTCCCTTCCCTGCCATTCTGCAGGGCTGGGGATTTGGTTTTACCCTGCCACGTCCTGCCCATCCCAGGAGGGACAGCACAAATCCCGGGGGTGGGACAATCCCTGTGCCCAGCGCTGCTCCTTCTGGCCGTTCTTAGGAGGAGGGACCTCAGCGAGGCTCCTCAGCAGCAGGTTAAGAGCCTGTCCCTGTCATTAATTGAAGGATGATTCAGCTGAAGTGTCACCGTGTGGATGCTGGGGGAGGAGGAGGAGGAGGAGGAGGCGCCTTCCTCGCTGGCCCCGAGCCACCATCGCCCCCTCCCTCTGCGCTCCCATTCCGCAGGAATCCGTGGTTTATCAGCCAGGAATGAGCTGGGGGTGGCGGCCAGGGTGGCCCTAAAGCCGCGGGGCGATGTCCGAGGTGTCCCCCCCGTGTCGCGGTCCCCAAGGTCGCGGGGAC
>NW_005054518.1:768583-771958 GCF_000277835.1 Geospiza fortis
AGCCGCTGCCTCGCACATGATGTCACCGTGTCCTGCACTAAGTGGGTCACGGTGACACCGCGCAGCGCAGCGCTCTGCCACTGCAGCGAGGGCGCTGAAAAACCCCCCGAGAGGGGACTCAGAGCACGATCCTGCTTATCCAGGGGTTATCCAGCAATGGGTGGCAGTAAATGAACCCACCCCGCTGCTCTGCACAGCCCCCTTGGCTGGCAGCGCTGAGCATCAGATGGGATGAGGGAGATCCAGGTTGCTATAGCGACCGGGAGCTGCGAGCAGCCGCTCTCCATCATCCTTCCATCATCCTTCCATCATCCTTCCATCATCCTTGCAGCCCCCCAGGCTCCCTCATTGCCCCCACAGCCAGCACACAGGGCTGGCACACGCTGCCCATGCCCGGGGTGCTCCCCAGGGTGGCAGAGCCCTCCGGGCACATTCCCAGCTCGGCTTTAATGTGCGTGGAATTTAAGGGAGCTGAGCTGTTTGTCATCCTCACACTGAGCTGTTCTGGGATGTGCCAACCCTGCTGCCATCCCCTGTGCCTGGCCACAGCCCTGCTGCTCTTGTCCCCGTGGCTTCCAGCCCCTGAGCTGGTGATTTCACCACAGCAAATTGTCCTCTCTTATCCCAGCTGCTTCCTGCAGTTTCACTGGCACAGGTGGATGCCAAGGAATAATGAGAAAAATACAGAGAATTTCAAAAGTGTCCATGCTATTTGTGTTCCTGTCATGATTTTAGGTGATCTCTGGGAAGCTTCCCCCTTGTTGTGGCTTCAGACCTCTGCCAGGCTCTAAAAATATCCATTGAATTCACAGCCCTGCAGTGGGAAAAGCAGAGCTGCTCATCCCTGGAGGTTTTCTGGGTACCAAAGTGAGAGCACAGCTTCTCTGTGCTGTTGTTTTCCAGTGTAAAGCATCCATCAGCTGTTCCAACACTCCTTGTTACTCCAAAGTCATTGCCTCTTGTAAATCTGAGTGGAAAACAGATGAATAATCCCACACCTTTGTCCTCTGCATCAACCCCCTGCACCTCACAGTCTTGCAGATGTTGAACAAACACATCCCAGATGCCTGAAAGGTGCTGGATTCCCTTCAAAGTGTTTTTTTTGGGGGGGATTTCTACCTTCTTAAACTTCAGCTGGCAGGATTTGATCAGCAGCTGCTGAACAGGCCAGGAGCATCCTTTGAGGGGGGACTTTGCAAATGTGCCCCAGGAAATGTGGGGTGGTGAATTCATTCCCCACCTGGGCCATGGGGAGGATCAGCACTGGGAAGAGAATAAAAGGAAAGATTTTTGCTGTTTCTCAGCCTGCCCAGGAGTTGAGCCCACGATGTCCCAAACAGGAGGCAGCTCTGTGCTCATCCTCCTAAGTGCTCTTATTTTATTTATGTGCTGGTGCATTTCTAATGCCAGGCTCTTGGCATCACCCCCATGTGCTGCTTTCCTCTGCTCCAGCCAAGCACTTGGAATCATATTTTTGGCATGGTGGTTTTTATAAAATATGGAACACTCCAGCATGCTGAGGCCACGGATGAGCTCTGACTCCCCAAAGCTCTGCCAGGCTCAGAATAGCTCTGAGATGTGACTTCACTGAGGCTGCAGAAGAAGCTGCAGCTCATCCCTGCTGCTGGCAGAGCTGGGAGCAGCACATGGGGTTGGGGAGCAGCACATGGGGCTGGGACGTGTCCCCATTGTCCTCCCTGCTGTCACTGGGACCCACAGGCCCCTCGTGCCCTGGCCCAGCTCTGCCCACCCTTTCCCTTCCCTTCAAAAATTCAAATTACACTGAATTCTGAGTGAATTTAATGCGCAGAATCATTCAGCAGTTTGGATTGGAAGGAACCTTACAGGTCATTGAATCCACCCCCCATTCCCGTGGTGTGTCAGGGATCAGGGAAGGAGCACTCTGTGGGTTTTAGAGCTCCCTCCAGGGGGTTATGTGGCAGGGTGGGGGCCTCTGCCAGGATGTTCCATCCATCATCCATCAGCCCTGGCTGCCATGGGGGCTGGGAGCTGCCTCCGCCTCAGGGGATTGGGAATTTTTTGTTTTGCCTGCTGGAGGAAATGAAATATTTAACACACTATTGGTGCTTTTTGAACTGTTTTTTTTTAGCTCCATCATTACTGCAGGTTCCCAGGAAATTCCCTGTTGAGTGAGGCTGTGTTTTTCCTCCACAAAACCCCTGACCAGCTTTAGGGAGTGCTCATGGGGGATAAATGGCATCAGGCACTGGAAGCTGATGGCACAAGGGTGGGAAAACCTGAGACTTCTCTTTGAATTTCATCCAAAGATGAATTCCCAGCTCCCACGGGAGCAGAACTGAGGGAACCTGGAGCCTCCTGTGCTGGGTGGGCAGGGAAGGGGGAAATTTATACTTGGAATGGTTTGGGAGGGGAATTTATACATGGGATGGTTTGGATTGGGAGGGGAATTTATCCATGGAATGGTTTGGGTTGGGAAGGGAATTTATACCTGGGATGGTTTGGGTTGGGAGGGGAATTTATCCATGGAATGGTTTGGGTTGGGAGGCACCTTGGGCCGGGACACCTCCCACCAGACCAGGCTGCTGCAGGCCCTGACCACTCTGATCTGGGATGAATTAATAATCCCAGAGGGGTAACGAGCTCCAGGCCTGGTTTTAGCTGAGCTCAGGTCCAGCTGGGTCAGGCCTGGGGTTCAGGGGGTTCAGGCAGTGAGGGCTGGCCCGGGCTCAGCAGGAGATGGAGCTTGGCTGAGGTTGGGATCCCTCTCTTGGGTGTTCCATGGTAGGAACAGGGACATTCCCTGGTGTTTCCACTCTGCCCATGCGGTGACACACACAGTGATGGCTCAAACCACACTGGGGGCTTTTCCCACTATAAAATATTGCTTTGGGGTGCAGCCTGGCCCACTGAGCCCCCCGTGGGCTGTTTGGGGGTTTTTCAGCAGCCTGGCTTTGGCCCAAGCCCCCAGAGCAGGGGAAGGGAAGGGGAGGAGCAGCCCCTGCCCCATCACCTCAGATGCCCTGCCCAGGAGCACCCAAACCAAAGGGGTTTGCAGAAATATTTCCCAGCTCTCTGGCATTCCCAGCTCTCCCTGGGAGGGATGATTTCCAGCTCCTAAATCAGTGAGGAGGGAAGTGCAGCTCACAGGCTGCTCCAGGACCTCCCAGCCTCGGGGTCAATGGGAATAAATGCATTTTAGGAATGAGGGAGCCAAATATTTAATGGACTGGGGGTTTTTATTTAATGCTTGTTTAAAAAAATTAAATATCATTTTATATAATTATATAAATATTTTATAATTTTATTACAGTTAATATAATATAGTTATATTATTATAGAACTATATATTATATTATATTATATTATATTATATTATATTATATTATATTATAT
>NW_005054518.1:772160-778530 GCF_000277835.1 Geospiza fortis
TAATATAATATAATATAATATAATATAATATAATATAATATAATATAATATAATATAATATAATACAATAATTTATATATAAATATTTTATGCTCCTCTCAGCCAGAGGGGAAGCAATACACCTGGATGTGCTGCAGACACATCATGGCAAAAGCCCAGCAGTGTTGTGGCAGGGGGGGGGCCTGTTGTGGCAGGTGCTGTCCTCTCAGGAAAGTGGCTTGAATGGCTCAGACACAACTCAAAGGGCCCATCTCAGTGCAGCTGCCTTGGCTCTGCCTTGCCCTGGGCATGGGACACGTGTGACACTTTGCTCTGTGTCATTAACAGTTCCTGTTGCTCATTAAAAGGGAAAAGCAGCCTTGTTGTCACAGCTCAGCAGGTGATGATGAAATTTGTGCCACCCAGCAGGTCCCAAAGCCAGGCTGTGCTGTGCTCTGCTCACTCAAAGGGCAAGGCTGAGCCAGGAAGGCTTGAAAGGCCCTTCCTAAGTGGAGGGGTTGAGTTGTCAGCTCACACTTTAGCCTGGTGCTTCTGCTGCACATTAAAAAATCCCTTCTGAAAAGGCCCTTGTGGCAGCCTCTGAGGTGATCTGCCCGAGCAGACAAAAGAAATGCACTGTAAATATTTGCTGGTTTTGAAGATGGAAAAAAAATTCAGTGTCTCAAGTGTCACTTGACTGCAGATAATGGTGAAAAACCACACGGTGAGGAGGGAGCTGTGCTCAGCTCAGTGACCTTTCCCAGCATCAAAATGCCTGCAGCAGTTGCTCTGACCTTTGACTATGGAAATTCTCCTTTTGATCCTGACTTGAGATCTCCTTGATTCGTGTCTGACTTTCTTTGTAGTCTCCTTTCCATGGCTTTGATCCATCCTAATGTCTGATTCTGGCAAGGCCACCTGGCTCTGAGGAGGCCAGAGCTCAGAAAAGCCAGAGAGGAACATCCTGTGAGCCCTGAGAGGCTTTCACAAGGCAGGTTTTGCAAAGCCCTTGTGGTTTCAGATGTTTTCATCTTCCTCATGGCGCGTGTGAGTCACAGGCTGTCTGTGTGTGAGTGTGTGAGTGTGTCTGTGTGTCTGTGTGTGTCTGTGTGTGTGTGTGTCTGTGTGTGAGTGTCTGTGTCTGTCTGTGTGTCTGTCTGTGTGTCTGTCTGTGTGTCTGTCTGTGTGTCTGTCTGTGTGTCTGTCTGTGTGTCTGTCTGTGTGTCTGTCTGTGTGTCTGTCTGTGTGTCTGTCTGTGTGTCTGTCTGTGTGTCTGTCTGTGTGTCTGTCTGTGTGTCTGTCTGTGTGTCTGTCTGTGTGTCTGTCTGTGTGTCTGTCTGTGTGTCTGTCTGTGTGTCTGTCTGTGTGTCTGTCTGTGTGTCTGTCTGTGTGTCTGTCTGTGTGTCTGTCTGTGTGTCTGTCTGTGTGTCTGTCTGTGTGTCTGTCTGTGTGTCTGTCTGTGTGTCTGTCTGTGTGTCTGTCTGTGTGTCTGTCTGTGTGTCTGTCTGTGTGTCTGTCTGTGTGTCTGTCTGTGTGTCTGTCTGTGTGTCTGTCTGTGTGTCTGTCTGTGTGTCTGTCTGTGTGTCTGTCTGTGTGTCTGTCTGTGTGTCTGTCTGTGTGTCTGTCTGTGTGTCTGTCTGTGTGTCTGTCTGTGTGTCTGTCTGTGTGTCTGTCTGTGTGTCTGTCTGTGTGTCTGTCTGTGTGTCTGTCTGTGTGTCTGTCTGTGTGTCTGTCTGTGTGTCTGTCTGTGTGTCTGTCTGTGTGTCTGTCTGTGTGTCTGTCTGTGTGTCTGTCTGTGTGTCTGTCTGTGTGTCTGTCTGTGTGTCTGTCTGTGTGTCTGTCTGTGTGTCTGTCTGTGTGTCTGTCTGTGTGTCTGTCTGTGTGTCTGTCTGTGTGTCTGTCTGTGTGTCTGTCTGTGTGTCTGTCTGTGTGTCTGTCTGTGTGTCTGTCTGTGTGTCTGTCTGTGTGTCTGTCTGTGTGTCTGTCTGTGTGTCTGTGTGTCTGTGTGTCTGTGTCTCTGTGTGTGTGCATCCCGTGCCTCCTGCACAGGGGACAGATCTGCACCCACAAAGGGCTCCTGGGTGGCTCCTCCTCTCCTCAGAAGGTGTGGGCTGAGGGGAGCTGCCTGAGCAGGGTGCACAGGGGCTCTCAAACAGCCCAGCAGCTGAGTGAAGAAGGAAAGAGAGTGTTAAGCTGTTTCTGGATCACACAGGACAGTAAATCATTGCTTTGAACCTTTTTCCAGAGCCAGGGTGTTCTAACAAGACCTGGATGGGGAAAGGTCTCTTCTCTAATTTTCTCCCTCTGAGAAGGGTGGGGAGTGCCAAGGAGTCACAGGGATGATGCTGTCAACATCATCTGAGTCCTACATAGGGAAATTGATGCTCTGAGTTGTAAGAGCTTAAATGAGAGATGCGGCACTCCAGGTGGCTCTCCAAAATGCAGTTTATTGTACACAAAGTGCAGTTTATTGTATCCAAAATGCAGTTTATTGTACACAAAGTGCAGTTTATTGTATCCAAAATGCAGTTTATTGTACACAAAGTGCAGTTTATTGTATCCAAAATGCAGTTTATTGTACACAAAGTGCAGTTTATTGTATCCAAAATGCAGTTTATTGTACACAAAATGCAGTTTATTCCATCCAAGAGGTTACAGCAGTCCAGGGTCGTGGGTGACAGAGCTGTGCCTACAGCTGCCAGCTCCAGAGACCCTTAGTTTAGGTTACAAATGCATTATATACTTTTCTTTTGGTTACAGTGCATTATAGACTTTTCTTTGCTGAGCATCTCCATACAGTAGAACCAATCTATACCTCAACTTTTATCTCTAGCCTATCATAACTACTGTAATTACCATATTCATGTTACTGTTCTCCAATCACTACAAGTTAGTACATTACAGTTTAAGCTAGAAGTTGTTTTTCAGCTTTCTTGCAGTGGAAAATTCTGAGACCTTTTTTCTCCTTGCAACTTTGCTGACTTGTTTGCCTGTGCTCTCTTTGTGCTTGGTAAAAACATCTTCTTGTGTGGAGTGGGTTTATCCTTTGTTCTGTCATAAAAACCCTTGCTTCCATCTCTATTCGCTCATCAGACTCTACATTTAAAAATCTTTCTGCTAAGCATCTGTGAGACTTTCTTGTCAAACTTTCATCCTTCCCAATACTGAGTGTGTAAATCTCTTGTGGCACTGGGACCTGGTGCTTTGGAGCTGCCACACTTGAGATGTGGGAGAGGCAGAGCTGCAGCTCTGGAATGAAATGTCCACCCAGGATTATTGACATGTGATGCCCTGTGTGTCCTGGCTCCCTGGGGATGGTGGCTTTGGGATTCTTGTGGGCACATGAAGAGTGGCAGCCCCTCCTGGGAGCAGCTCCCACAGGCTGGGGGCACAGGGGGGACACAAAGGGCACCTGAGGTCTCAGTGCAGGTTCTGCTCCTGTATCCCTTGGGAATTCAGCTATTCCTGTTTTTCTCTGTTGAAGCTGTTGTGGGAATAATTTTCTCAGTAAGTTTTCCTCTGAGCCCATTGCCCTCAGTATCATTGTCCTGCAAGCTGCAGAAACCCACAAGTGCTTGGGTGAGATAGACCCTGATCCCTGCCCTGCCAGCCCCAGCCTGGGCCCTAAACCCTCTTGAGACAACACTTATCTGTCCCCAAATGTCACTTGTTGTACCTCAGATATGTCCTTGTTTACTACCCATCTTATATCCAGTGGCTTTTTAGACCTTGCTCAAGAAATTCCTCCCTGTGAGGGTGGGCAGGCCCTGGCACAGGTTATTCCATGGATGCTCCATCCCTGGAATGTCCAAGGCCAGGCTGGACAGGGCTTGGAGCCCCCTGGGACAGTGGAAAGTGTCCCTGCCATGGCAGGGGTGGCACTGGGTGTGCAAAGGCACAGACAAGTCCCACTTCCAATCAAACTTGAGCTGGAAAAGGAGTTCTGATGGCATAAACCTGTCCCACCACCTCTGGGACTTTGGGCAGGAGATGGAGGGACAGAACACAGGGAATGGCTCCCACTGGCAGAGGGCAGGGTCAGGTGGGATATTGGGCAGGAACTGTTCCCTGTGAGGGTGGGCAGGCCCTGGCACAGGTTATTCCATGGATGCTCCATCCCTGAAGTGTCCAAGGCCAAGCTGGACAGGACTTGGAGCCACCTGGAACAGTGGAAAGTGTCCCTGCCATGGCAGGGGTGGCACTGGGTGTGGTTGAAACTTGATGCTCCTGAAGGTTCCTTCCAACCCAAAGCATTCCATGATTTTATGGCTCCATCACTGTCACCTCTCTGCCACCACAGCCTGGAGCCCTCCCCAGCAGTGACACCACACATGGCCCGGAGAGCTGATTTAACCTTCCCTGAAATTTTCATATCCCTGTTTGTCTCCTTGGCTCTTGTTAGGAAGCAGAGCCTTGAAAATTGCCTTTTTTTAGACCTCTTGAGTTTCTCTCTCCCTGCTTCCTGTGTTTTTTCTTCATGCAGAATATAGCTGCTGCTTTTTTGGGCTCTTTTCTGCAGCCTCCCTTCATCTGGGAGCCTTTTTAATGTTTTTTTTTCCATGGCTGAACCCTCCCAAAGGCTGAGGCCAGGATCCAGGTGAGGCTGCAGCACTGACTGACATGAGGTGTTACCATGATGGGCTGTTCTCCATCCTGCCCCTCACAGCCCTCACATCTTGTGTGCAGCTGCAGGATTCCTTGGAGCCAGAGAATCACAGAATATCCTGAGCTGGAAGCCAACCAGTGGCCCACAGTGCTCCTGCCTTTCCAGAAAGAGGCCTTGGTCTAAACTCTGGGAAGGTTTGATGGTTTAAAGCAATCCCCTTTGGAATGCATCCCAGTGGGTTCATTGCTGCTGAGCCCTCATTTCACACTTGGTTGCACACTTGGTTGAAATCCCTCTGGTTTGTTGTCATGAAAATCAGGCAATTACTGTGCTGGCTTTGCCATCTCTACCCAAATCCTGCTGCTGAAAAGAGCTCATTTCCCACTCCGTCCATGGGACAGCACCTCATTTAAAAATCCTGGGAAAGCTTCACAAAGCCCTGTTCCATTGGAGCCCTGGCAGGGATGGGGCTGCAGCTCTGGAGCTCCCCACCCCTGCCTGATTCTGTCCCTGGGATGTTCCCAGCTCCCCATCCCTGGCTGGTTCTGTGTCCCAGTTCCCAGCTCCCCACCCTGCTGTGCTCGCACTGGGGAATATCTCATCAATGACTCTTTGCTGTGTTCTCATCCTGTAGCTCCTTCCAGGGCATTCCAGCTCATCTGGGCTTGTTCTTGAGCGTGGAATCATGGAATGGTTTGGGTTGGAAGGGACCTTCAAGCCCATCCAGTTCATCTCCTTGCCACTTTCCACTATCCCAGGTTGCTCCAAGCCCCATCCAAGCTGGCATCTCCTGTATTTACATTTATTTAACAATACATTTATGCAATTTCTCAGCCTTACACCTCTTGTCCTCACCAAAACTGCCTCTGATCTTTCTGCTCTCCTTCCCTTCCCCATTCCCTTCCCACCACGTGCTGGTGCTGCCTCTGTGCAGCTCTCACAGATGTCTGTGGCCATTTCTGAGCCACTTGCCTTGTGTTTCCCCCGAGGTCCTGGATTAAATGCTCAGTCAAAACTCTCACATTTCATGGGCCAGTGATCTGCTTCCACTCAGAGCCCTCCTTTCCCTGCTGCTTTCCCTTTTGCCAGCGTTCACCCAGCGGCTCAGGGGCTGCTCTGGCTCTGGGATGTGTGTCCCACACCCATGGGATGTCTGTCCCACACCCATGGGATGCGTGTCCCACCACCATGGGATGTGTGTCCCCCACACATGGGATGCGTGTCCCACACCCATGGGATGCGTGTCCCACACACATGGGATGTGTGTCCCACACACATGGGATGTCTGTCCCACACACATGGGATGTCTGTCCCACACACATGGGATGTGTGTCCCCCACACATGGGATGTCTGTCCCACACACACATGGGATGTGTGTCCCTGCTCACATGGGGCTCCCAGCACAGCTTTTACCTCCTCCTGTGAGCCAGGAGAGTGAGGGGAGCTGGGGAGGAGGAGAAGTGCCCCAGTCCTGCAGGGTTCACTGAGCCAGGAAAAGGCAAAGAGCAGCCCCAGCCTGGGCTCAGCAGCTGTGGCTGGTTCTGCTGAGCTGTAGGAGAGGCTGTTTCCACCCAGAAATATTCCCTGTGTTGTATGAAGAGCTGAGTTTGTAGAAACACCAACAGCATGGTGTTTATTATGAATAGACACCTTGGTGTTTCTTATATGATAATAAATAATATAATGATATAATATCATAATATTATATATTATATCACATATATACTATGATGTAATGTAATATAATATAATATAATGTAATGTAATGTAATATAATATAATAT
>NW_005054518.1:778757-785670 GCF_000277835.1 Geospiza fortis
TTTCCCTGTTCCATCCTGCCAGCAGCCTCAGGGGTGCTGGGTCCCTTCCCTGCAGTGCTCACCAGCACTGACACCCTGCTGTCCCTTGGGTGCTGCTCAGGAGTGGGGTCATTGCCCAGGAGCAGCAGCACCCATCACATCCATCCCTTGGTCCTGATGGGACTGACTTCATCAGGGCTTGGTGAGGAGCCAGGGCTGGACTCCGCCCCAGCAGTGCCACAGGGGATCCCAGAGGGGTTTGGGTTGGAAGGGACCTTAAACCCACCCAGTGCCACCCCTGCCGTGGCAGGGACACCTCCCACTGTCCCAGGTGCTCCCAGCCCTGTCCAACCTGGCCTTGGGCACTGCCAGGGATGCAGGGGCAGCCCCAGCTGCTCTGGGCACCCTGTGCCAGGGCACAATTCCCAATTCCCAATCTCCCATCCAGCCCTGCCCTCTGGCAGTGGGAGCCATTCCCTGTGCCTGTCCCTCCATCCTTTGTCCAAAGTCCCCAAAAGGTGGTAGGACAGGTTTGTGCCATCAAAACTCCTTTTCCAGCTCAAGTTTGATTGGAAGTGGGGCTTGTCTGTGCCATTGCTGCCCTCAGGGTCCTGCTGAGCATCACTGATCTCCAAAGGGTATTTCTGTTGTTTGTTTTCCTTGTCTATGAGACTTTGTTGTCCTCCAGAGTTGTTCTGGTCCATCTCCATCCCAGCCCCTCCCTTTGGGATGTAAATTCAGCAGAAGCTCAGGAAGCAGCTCCCATCCAAGCAGTGATGGATGGGAAGGTCTGACTCTGCTTTCCCAGCTGCTGCAGCAGCTGTTCCCTCCCTTGGGGCCCAGAACAAACCTGGGCTGTGCACTGCTGCTCCAGGAGCCAGGCTGCCCTGCCTGCTGGGCTGCAAACCAGAGGGGAAATTCCTTTTCCTGCCCCTCACTGGCCTCAGCCCAAGCTCTGGAGCCGTGGCCAAGAGCCCCGAGGTGCAGCAGGTCCAGCTGGGGCTGGTGGCAGGGCTGGTGTCCCCAGCAGGGACTCCAAGGAGGGTTTGTCACCCCTGAAACTCACAGATCCCTGGGGATTGCTCCATGCTGGAGCTGCCCTGCTCCCCCAGCTAAAGCTTTAGGGCTGAACCCTGGCATGGAGAAAAGCAGCAGGTGATGAGTGAAGGAGCTTGGGCAAGGTGGGATCTGGGAATGAGAGAGGGGGAGGGAAGCCTTAATTTAATGGGATTGCCACACGTGGGAAGGATCAGAGCATCTTCTCCAGATCCCTTCGTGCCAGGACAGCGTTGGCTTCACTCAGATCTGTGTTCAGCTGATTCTCCTCATCCCAGCAGGAGCTGAGACCCAGAGTGATGCAGCTTCCTGCAGGTCCCACAGCCACAGGGCATCAGGAGCTCCAGATTCCCAGGTCCTGCTTGGGCCAGAATTCAGATTATTGAGGCTCCTCTCGCCAGATCCTCTGAACTTGCTGTAGGAGAGGAAAAATCCTCCACCCTTATCCCTGTTAGGGACACTTGATGCTGGAGCTTTTCCCAAGGAGCAGGGATCTCTGAGAGGCTCCTCTGGGTGTGCAGCTCACTCCTCTAAGACACAGCAAAAATAGCAACCTAAGCTGGGATTGCAGCCTCAGCTCACCCAGGCAGGAGTAAATAACATTAAATACCTGTAAGAACATTAAATACACGAGGGCTTTGTGTGCTGGGCTCTGCCAGCCCCTTCCACCACCCAGGCATTGTTATGGAAGTGGTGAAAATCTGAATTTGGGAACTGCATAAAAATGCAGCTTAAGGGATGTGACACCACCTGAACAGGCTGTTAATGGAAATGGGGTAAAAACTGCACAGAGGACTTGGGCTGTGCCAGTGGAAATGCTGGAATGGCTCAGACAAGGCAGGATATGGGGTCTGGGAGCCAAACACAGGGAATGGGATCCCAGCACGTCCCCCAGGGTGTTTGGAGCATCCAGAGAGGCAGCAGAGTCAATGTCAATGATTCTAAACCACTCAGTATTATACTAAAAATGTTGGAAATGTGGGAATTTGAAGTGTGGGTGAGGTCATAGGAGAGAATTCCCAAAGGCCAAGTCCCTGGATAGCTCTTCCCACTGGCGGTGGCTCATGGGGATGGATCTGCTGCAGGATTTTCCTCTCCTGGGGATCTCTGGGGGTTCTTGGCTGGTCCCAAGGGATGGTGGCTGGAGCTGGGCCCCATCAGCTTGGCTGCAGCTCCATCCCAGCCCCTGGAGCAGCCAGGCCATCAGTGGGGCTGGGGCATTGCTGGGTTCTTCCCTTTCTTCATGGAAAGGGCTGGTGAGCACTGACACAGCTGCCCAGGGCACGTGGATGTGGCGCTTGGGGACACGGGTCAGTGGTGGCCTTGGGGGAACAGTTGGGCTTGATGATCCCAGAGGGTTTTCCTCACCTGAATGATTCCATGATTTATGATTTCTCAGCTTATGGCACAAGGATTTTATTTGGGATTTAGAGCAGGGGCCTTTATGGCCTTTAGCAAAGGGGGATGTTCTTGCCAGTCATCCTGGCCCTGCTGTCCTCATGTCCCCTCTGGCAGTGACCCCAACAGCCACACAAACCAACCTGGGGGGCAGGAAGTCCTGATTCACTCGTGGGAATCGTGTTTGGTGCCAGAACTGGGTTAGGGGATTCCAAAGCTGCAGGGACAAAGTTTTTTCCCAGCCAGTTTGGTCTGTCTGTCTGTCTGTCTGTCTGTCTGTCTGTCTGTCTGTCTGAGAGGGAATAGGGAACAGCCACCACCCCACGTGTGGTTCCTTCCACTGTTCCAGGCTGTGTTTCAGTCTGAGCTCAGCCCAGGGATGTCCCTGTCACTGCTGCAGGCCCAGAGCTGGAGGGGTCCCTGCAGGGTCATTCAGGGGGCTGTGGCTGAGCTGCAGCAGCCCCTGGGCCCTTTGGCCTGGTCTGTGCCCTGCCCATGGAGCTGAGGCCTCCCACAGGATCCCAGTCCCACAGTGGGAGGCTTCACAAGCCCAAAGCTGGGCTCAGAGCTCAGGCCTGGCTTAACACAGAGTTTTGGGGTGGCTGCAGGATGTCTCTGACCTGAAAACACCCATCCCATTTGTGGCCACCCCATCCCATGGATCCCATCCCACCTCATCCCATGGATCCCATCCCATCCCAACCTGTTTGTTCCACCCCATCTCATCTGCTCTGTCCCATTCCATCTGCCTCATCTTGTCCCTGCCCACTCTGTCCCATCCTGTCCAGTCTGCCCCACCCCCTCCTGTCCAGTCCTATTTGTCCCATCTTGTCCCATCTGCATTGTCACATTGTGTCATTCATGTCCCACCGCATCAGCCTCTCCTGTCCATCTCACCCTGTCCTGTGCCATCCCTCCATCCTGTCCTGTGCCATCCCATCCCATCCCATTGATCCCATCCCACCCCATCCCATCCTATTTGCATCCCATCCCACCCCATCCCATGGATCCCACCCCGTCCCATGGATCCCATCCCATGGATCCCATCCCATCCCATGGATCCCATTCCCCCCTCCTGACTCTGTCCCTCTCTCCCGCAGGGAGAAGCGCTCCCTGCACGTCACTGTCACCAACCCGGTGCAGTGCAGCCTGCACGGCAGGAAATGCACCGTGTCCGTGGAGACCAAGATCAACCAGCCCCAGCCGGATTTCACCAAGCACCGCTCGGGCTTCGTGCTCTGCGTGCCGGGCAATTAACGGCGCCGCCCCCGGGACCCGCCCCGGCACCGCCGGGATCCACCGGGAGATGCTCGGCAGCGACCTAAAGGTGCCTAAAGCAGCCTCTGAAGCTCGAGGTTTGGAAAACCCGGGTTCCAGGGGTCTAGAAGAGCCAAATTGAAAGACCTGAAATAGCCGGGGACTTGTTCTCCACATTACAAACCAGGCTGGAACATCAGGAGAGCGCTTCCTTTGGAATCAGTCTGACAAAAAGAGTTTCTAGGTACTTCCAGCCCTTCTTCCCTTTCCCACATTGATTCCTCACCCACTCTCCAGTTCTCCCTTCCATGCTCCTTTCCCTTGTGTCAGTTTTTGCAGTGTGATGCAGCCTCCAGAGGAGGAACCAAAGATGCCCAGCTCAGGGAGTCGGGTTCTGTAGGGCCAGATCCCACAGAACCGGAGCCAGGCTGGGCAGGGAGGGCTGCCTCCCACACTCCACACTCCTCCAGCCCCCAGGGGCTGGGAAGGTTCATGGAGACACCTCCAGAGCTGCTGCTTTCCCTCGGGAATTCATCAACCCATCGAGGCACCTTGGCTGGACTGGGGACTTCCAGTGCAGGCCTGGATTCATTAATCCTGCATTGCTGTTTGCCTTAATTACCCCCTCCAAGGGCCTGAAGCAGGTGGGTTCCCTTTGGGACCATGTGGCCTTGCTGAATTTTGGATGATCCACGTGGCTTTGTGTCTGTGCCAGCGTTGGGGTTAGGGAGGGCTGGGGGGAGGAACAGGGGGAGTTTGGGGGCCAAGCTTTGCACTATCCAACATTAACCTGGCACAGCCCCAGCTGCCAGCACCAGGCTCCTCCCTCCATGGGTTTTCCTGGCTCTCCCACAGTGGGATGTGGGTGTTGGGGTGTTGGTCTCGTCCTGCCCAGCCCAGATAACCCCAAGCTCTGTGTTGATGGAGGGACATGGATCTCTCCTCAGTGGTTTATTCCCACTGTGCTGGGCACTGCTGTGGTTCCTGGGCAGCCCAGGCTGGTGGGATTTACATTGGGATTGTCCTGGCACTGCTGGACAGGTCAGGATTCCCAGCCCTGGAGATGGGGGAGCTCAGGGTGACCCCACCTCGGGGTCCCAGCCCGGCCAGCAAAGGGGAGCACTTGTCTGATGGAGCATTTTGGGAATTAGAAAGCCTGGAAGAGGCCCCTCAGGCACAAAAGGTTTCCTGAAGCTGTGCCATGGACACGGGGCACAGGACAGGTCTCTGCAGCCTTGGTGTCCCACTGGCACCCCTGAGACCAGGGGGGACAGGGATGCAGAGCACGAATGAGCTGGGACAAGCCATGCACAGGGAGGCCCCATGGCAGAGCTCTCCAATCCTTGTCCCTGGCCTTGGACCAGCCCTGGGAGCATCCAGCACCCCCCAGTGCCCCTCTCAGGGTGCAGCTCTGGGATGTCCCCTTGGGCAGGGGCTCCCCCAGACCCCCCAGCCCCTGAGGCAGCACCAGCGCAGGGCCTGGGGGTGACAGCAGCAGCCCCGACCCCGCCAGGCTCACACAGCACCCCCAGCACCCCGTGGGACCCCAGATCAGCTCCTCTGGAGGGGCACCACCAATGCCAAAGCCCGGGACCCCCCGGCGAGGATCGCCCGGCCGTGTCTGTGCCTTGGGATTTGCACTTCTCGCCTCCTGTCCCGGTGCAAACGTCCCCACCCCGGGCGGGGGCTGGGGCGGGATCAGCACTTTGGTCCCTCCAGAAGAATGGTGGGATGGAATTGGGATGGACGGCAAGGAATTGCAGGCTTGGGAAATGATCTCCTACCATGAGATGGCAATATTGTATGTGATGAGATGTGTCTTATAAAATATATTATCTGTAAATATATAAAATATATATATTCTTGGTTTTCCCATAAATTAACTATTTCTAAATTGAAACTTGGATTCTCAGCCGGGGGCAATAATGCAATGAACCCTTTTTTTTTTTTTAAATAAATCGCTGATATTTTATGTGTAAAAGAGCATTAAAAAAAACCCTACTATAATGGACCTGGATTTTGTTTACATAATTCACTGTAATAAATAATAAAAGAACGCAATTAGTTACACCCCACCGTGGCACTGCCCGTTCCTGCCGGCGCGGGGGTGATGATGCCCAGAGGGATGGGATGGATTTCCCAGTTATCCCAGTTATCCCAGTATCCCGATTTTCCCCCTCCAGTGCTGCCGGCCCCGCCGCTCTCCCACCACGGGGTGACCCCGGTAACGCGATTAAAGCGGCGGCTGCGTTAAATCTCTGTCGTCAACACAAATCCACCGCCAGCCTCCGAGCGCTGCGAGCGCAGGAAAGACTCGGCCACGAGCCGCTGCCGTGTAATGGATGGTCAGTGCATTTTTATTTAATCAGCACAGTACAAAAATAAATAAAAATAAGGGGAGGGGATTAAATTACAGGCACACTGAGCCCCATGACACAGTCGGTCGGGTTATAAACCACACATACTTACAAACACACTATACACATACATACAAAAATGAGACAAATATAAATTAATAAGTAACAATACCCACCAATTTGGTCAACAAAGATCTACAGAAGAGATTGCACTAAAAAAACGTACGTACACATGTATCATTAGCAGGGTCCAATGTACAGCCATGAAGAGCTTCAAGTGAAAAATCAAAAATAAAAATAAATGGCACGTTATTTCTCCCTCTTGTTCGCCAGTTTAACGCCCGATGGACCAGAACTAAACTAGAACTGAGCACACGGAGAAAAGAAAACGGTAAAACCCAAAAAGAAGGTCTCAGTCCCCAGGCCTGATACGGGAATACCGGCTCGAGACTGCGGTGTCGGGGTGGTGGCGGGTCTTTGTGCATGGGTGTAATTTTACAGCCATCTCTCGTTAAGGTTTTTCTTTTGATTATTATTTTTTTATGCGTTTTTTCCTTTTTTTTTTTTCCCCGAAGACACAAAATGCTCCTGTTTGCATGCGCAATACCACTGGAAAAGCAACAATGACAGAAGAAAGAAGGGTTTTTTTTCTCTTTCCCCCCCGCAGGTTTGCAGTTCGTTGGGTTTGTTCTAGAAGAATTCATATAGCAGCATGTGGCGGCTCCCCTTGCTTGCACACTCAAGTAGATCCTTTACACAATACTCATGACCAGTGCACGATGGGAACAAGACATTTCACATTGATCTCATGAACAGTAGCGGTGATTCCCGTCACCCGGACCCGCTCGGGAATTCGAGTCTCTTCA
>NW_005054518.1:786110-786545 GCF_000277835.1 Geospiza fortis
GGTCGAGGCCGATGAGCAGCCGGCCCTTCTCCTCGGAGCCGCTCTCCTTCTTGAGGTCGGCGAAGACCTGGGTGAAGTAGTGCGGGTCGGCGTTGACCTGCAGCATCTTGGGGCTCATGAGGTCGATGATGGAGAGGCAGCGGTCCCAGAAGGCCTCCTTACAGCTCTCCACCAGGAAGGGCTTCAGCGGGTACGAGATCTCGTTGCCCATGTAGGAGTAGGAGAGGTACAGGCAGGTGAGCAGCACTGCCTGCAGTTCGTGGTCGCTGGCCACCTCGGCCGAGATGACGTCCCGGCACAGCATGTAGAGGAAGACCACGTTGGCCGGCGTGATGAAGCCCTGGTCCTGCCAGCCCTGCAGCAGCAGCGAGCGGTCCACGGAGCGCAGCCAGAGCACGGGGTCGGTGGGCGAGAGGTGCTTCAGGCGGTAGCAGC
>NW_005054518.1:787969-791269 GCF_000277835.1 Geospiza fortis
GGGGCGGGCCGGGTCGGGGCGGGAGCCCCCGGGCACCCCCGGCCCCGCCGGGCTCTGCGCGACCTCGCAGCGACACTCAGAGGCCGCTCCGCCGCCACCGGGGCTGCCGGGCCCGGCTCCGGCCGCGCAGAGCAGAACCCAGCAGCGAGGAAAGCTCGGGCACGTCCCGGTCTGGCGCCAGTGACCCAAATTCATTCATGTTAATTTACACCCATTTATGCCCTGCGGCTGCCAATCCCACTCCCACAGCAGGGAAATCTCAAAAAAACCCCCAAAAATCTCCCGTGAGGACAGACAGCTCCCAAAAACCTGCCTGACCATCAGAGCACATTTAAGCCACTGTGGGAGCTGGTTTTGGGGGAAGTGGTCAGGGCTCTCTGCAGGGCTCTCTCCTCTCAAAACCACGGGGACAGTGACAGCCCAGCCTGGGCATCGCTGTCACTGAGGATTCCCTTTGTCCATTAAAACATCCCCCAGATTCAAGCAGTAATTGTCAGCTTTTAAGTTCAGCCTTATGAAGTTTAAGCCAAAAGGGTTTAAAACCAGGCTCTACAATTTGAGGGGTTTTGTCCCTAATTTTAACATGCTTGGAGGTGCCTCAGAAAACCCCATTGTTCCAAAGGCAAGTCCAGGGACTGATGTGTCACCAAACCCCCTGATCCCACGCAAGGCACCAAAGCTGGTGTCACCACAGCCCTGCTGCATCATCCCTGCTCCTGCTCACGTCCCCTCAGCCCCGAGCACAGGGCCCTGCCAGCCTGGTCACATTGTCACATTGTCACCTGTGGGGTCGGGATCAGTTCTGTCCCCTCTGGGGGATGACAGCTGGAGCTGGACACCATCCCCAGCAGGGACACACAGGACAGAAGCTGCAGGAGGGCAGGGCTGGGTGGGATATTGGGAATTAGGAATTGTTCCCTGGGAGGGTGGGCAGGCCCTGGCACAGGTTGTTCCATGGGTGCTCCATCCCTGGCAGTGCCCAAGGCCAGGCTGGAGCCCCCAGGGGCAGTGGAAGGTGTCCCTGCCATGGCAGGGGTGGCACTGGGTGGGCTTTAGGTGCCCTCCAACCCAAGCTCTCCTGGGATTCTGTGACTCCTCATCCATCTCCACCCCAGCCTCTGCCCATCCCTGCTCCATCTCTGCTTCCATGAATGGATTTCCTTTCATTCACTCACAATCAGCACCTAATTCAGCAAATCCCTTCCAAATGACACATCCCTGGGGAAAATGCCACTTGAACTGGACAGAGATGTTCGGGGAAGAATCTCAGGAATTAAGAGTTAAAAAAAAGAATTATTAGAACTAGGAATGCTCTTCCCTGCTGCCTGAGATGTAAGAGCAGAGTGAAACCCTTCACATCTTCCTGCCTCTGAGGGCAGATTTCCCTCCTGCACCACCTGGTGTCCCAAGAGTTTCAGATGTAAAAATTCAAGATGTTGTATCAAAGACACCCTAAACCTCCTCCCAGCCTTTCGAGGAATCTGGGCCTGGCCTGGTGCAGGGTGAGACTCCAACATGGGTATAAGGGCATGGTCAGGAAAGGCTGGAGGGGTGAGAGGACATTTAATCCATTTTTCACCATAATAACTATTATACATTCAGTGCACTAGAACGTGTTGTGCCAGGGTCATGTCACAATCCATACATCTTTTGTGATGCCATCTCAGACATTCCCATCTGGTGTCTCCAAAATCTGCTCCCCAAGGATGCTCTGGTGAGGGATGATCCCACCCTTCCTAAGTAAAGGAGCTGCACCCAGCCCAGGATCAGCCCTGGTGGCTGAAGACAGGAGACAGAGGTTTTTGAAAAAAAAATTCTTTATTGGAACTCATCTGAACATCAGATATACCTGGTGTTGGTTAGCAAGAACCGTTTGTACATTTGATATTGATGGTGCCAAAAACCCAAACAGCGACTGACTGGAGGAGACGGAAATTAAGAATAATAAAATAAAATAAAATAAATGGTCGGAGAGGTCAAAATGTGAACAGAAAGGGGGAAAATCAGCCAGTCTAAGAGTCAGCATGAAGGCAAAATATTTCCTGATAAAACAGAATCCTTTTACAAAATATAAATTTTGTAAGAAAAAGGTGGAGAGAGAAATAGAGACAGAGGGGAAAGAAAAAAAATAAAGATGAGCAGGACAGAGATGCAGAAGCTTACACTGCCCAAATGGCATTAAAACTTACTGGAAACCTCACCAGAAAATGGAACATGCTGGAACACACCACGCTCCACCCCCAGGGCTTTGGGACCGAGGAGGGAGCTCCCACTGGGCTGTCCCACCTCAGTGGGGACCCAGAGCTCAGCGCTGCTGCAGCAGAGGCACAGCTGGAGCCCGCCCCCGTGGTCACCTGCTCCTCCTACCAGCGCAGGTGGGGAGGGAGGGAACATTGAAATCTAAGTCTATCTTAAACAAGAGCATGCAAAGTCAGGCTCCAGGGAGAGCTGCGCCGTCCCCTTCGCCCAGAGCGGCCGGGGCGGCTCCAGCCCGCAGCAAAATCATCGCGGAGCTGCTTCCAGGGGGTCGCAGGCCTTGAGGATGGAAAAGAAACCAGCAGTCTGTACATTTTGGGTTTGTTTGGTTCGGTACAAATGGAATCGAGTTGGCTGCTCGGACACCGCCAGCACGTCTCCGATTTCGGGGCGGAGGAGATGAAACAAAGTGGATTTGGGCACCTACTGGTAACAAAACGCTGTCCCTGCTGCCGTCCCTCAGGAAGTGGAAAGCACATGTTTAGGTAGTGTAAGCCTTTTTCCTTTTATTTAGAATACCCTCTTTGTTTAAACAATATTCCCCCCCCAGATACAAAGTTCGGCCAGTAAAGATTACATGGAAACTGGAACACGCATCGTCTGGAATACAAGATGCACCGGATGAGGAAGTTTAAAAACTTTCCGAGCGAAAAGTAGAACAAAGAAGAAAAAAAAAAGTCTCCTAACATTTTCCCAAAGGTTTCACTCTCCTGTCACACACACTCTCCAAATGACAGCTAGCAAATTCAACTCTGCAAAGAGAAAACAGAGCCACGTCACTCGACAGGAGAGGGGACGAGGCTCGGGGACATGGCAGAGCTCAGCGGCGACTCCGGAGCTCTGCGGCCCCCAGGGAGGCCCCACTCACCTATGTCAACTTCTTGGCTTTGTTGTAGAGCGAATCCACTACTTTGCTCATGTTCTGAATCGTCTCGAGGGCAGCCTCGTAAGTTTTGTCTACGGGGGGTTCATCGAAGATGATCAGGACACCCTCGCCCTGGTCAAGGATTCCTGTGGGCACAAGCTGCTGTGAGCTCTGGGATG
>NW_005054518.1:791279-795109 GCF_000277835.1 Geospiza fortis
GTCAGACAGCAGGAAGTAGGCATCTACCCCAGGAGGATCTGCAGGTGCTGTGCAGGGTTTGGGAAGGGCTCACGTGTTGGGCTGGACTGGCTGGTTTTGGTCAGGACTGTTTTAGCATTCCCAGAAAAAACTACATCCCAGAGACCAGCCTGAGAAGCCATCCAGGACATGAACATTCCTGTCCATTCCCTACCACCTCCCCCCCTCCTCAGGCCCTGTGCCCAGCAGGATGGCTCAGCACAGCTGGTTTATCCTGCACCTGTGCCCAGGTGCCAGGGGCTGTCCCCCCACAGTGCTCTGTGCTGCTCCCTGGCATTCCCCTGGCTCAGCCACATCCAGGGACAGCAGAACCAAGAGCACAGCTGGTTCCCTGAGGGGTTATTGGGGCAGCAGCCAAGCCACAGCACCCCACTGGCCATGGGGTGTCCCCACGGAACGTTCCGGACACAAACAGCTGGGAAAGGTCACCACAGGCCTGGGCAGCTGCAAGAGGGAGAGCCCAGCCTGGCCAGACAGCCCAGCTGGGGGCCCCACACTGTCCCTGGATGATGCCACAGCAAGAGGGAGCCAACAGCATTTCTGAAATTACCCCTTGGGTTAAGGAAAGGAGATGGAGCAGCAGGAAGAGCCTTCCTGACTGTCCCCTCCAAAGGAGCAGCAGGAACAGCAATCCTGTCACTCCTGTCACTCCTGACTGTCACCTGAGCAGGACCCCAGGCTCACAGGAGGAAGGGGATTCCAGCCACAGCTGGTGCAAACACAGGGCAGTCAGAGCTGAGGGATGCACTCACCATGAAACTTCTTGTCCAAGATCATCTGTGACAGTTTCCTTTCTACCTCAGCCTGAAATTGAAGCAGAAAAATTAGAAGTCTCCCAGAACACATAAAAACATGTGAATTTTGCTGCTGCACACTTGAGAGCCCTGGTGGGACATGAGCAGCTGCTCCTCCCTGAGCCTGGCTTGGACATCTCCACCTGCTGCAGATGCCTCAGGAAATTAGAGAGCAGCTGTTAGTGAGGGAGCAGCAGGATGTCCCTCAGCCCACAGGTGACACTGTATCTGTCACTTCACACAGGCCTGACCTGTGGGGGTTCTGGAACTTTCTAACTCAGTTCAGCAAGGATTTAGACAAGAGTTGGCCAAGTTTTATTTAATGCACCCAGCTGAGCTCCTGCCCAGCAGCAGGAAGGGCCACAGGAGGCAGCTCCTCTCTGGGCACAGGGGCACAGAGCAGCTTTTAGTCTGAATATTAAGGATGTGTTAAACACCATGAGCTAGTCTGGGAACAGGCTGGATATTAGGGAAAACTGATTCATTGTCCAGCCCAGGGCAGAGGTGAAATCACCAGATTTAACAGATTTGTGGATGTGGCACTGGGGTACATGGGTGGTTTTAGCAGTGCTGGGGGAATATCTGAACCCAATGATCTCACAGGCCTTTTCCAACCTGAATGATTCAGAGATTCTGTGAGCACAAAGGCTGAGCTCAGCTCACTTCCCAGGCTCTGGCCTTAATGCCAGTACAAGACAACAGCACTGGGGTGCAACTGGCTGGGATTACAGTGGATTCTCCTAAAACTGAATCTGTCTGGGATTATCTGTAAAGCAGTTACTGCATGGCCAGTGTGACAGACACATCCCTAATGCCACTGCAGGGTGATTAGCTGGATCCTGGATCTTAAGGGTCTCAGGAAGGCTCCCCTGGGGGCACTCAGGAGATTAAACACAGGGCATGGGGGAAGGCTGGGCTGGTCACAACAGAGCAGAGGAAAATCTGCTTCCAATAAAAAGCAAGAGCCAAGAGTGAAACCCATGGGGGAAGGGAACAGCACAGCAAAGTCTGGAAGCCTCGATGCCTCCCAGGAGCTGCCTGGGTCAGAGTTTAGTTCCCAAGGGTGAGATTTGCCTGGAAATGCTGGGGATCTCATCTGTCACCCTTCATGTTCAGTTCCCAGTGACAAATGCCATTTAAGCCCAACTCCTCTGAACACATGGCACTGATTTCTGGTGAGGTTCTTACCTTTGAGAGCTTGATGAGGCTGGATATGTGTTCAATCTATAAGAAAGACCAACATGCAGTTAATCTTTAGCTGCACTTTGGACACACAAAGAGGTTTGGGGCTCTTCCATGGACCTGCTCAAGGGCCTGGAAACCACTGGGAATATTTAGGCCAGAGCATTTTCTCCACTCTGCAGCTTCAGGTCCTGCAGGTTTCACATCTGAGTTTAACTAAGATGGACTGGACCCCTAAAGCCATTTCACTCTGAAAGGTGAAATCTCTTCTCCAAGACAATGGCACAGAGGCCTTCAAAGCCAAATGCTGTCACCTTCAGGGTTAAAAGCCAGCCACCTTTCAGGGAGCATGAGAGAAACAGCTGGAAAGGGCAATGACTCTGGAATGTGGCTCTCCAAAGGTCCCCTCTGCCTCCTCCTTATAATTTAACATGATGAACCCTGAGCTCTGAAAGTGCTGAGCAGCTCAGAGTAAGGAGCATTCATATGGGAACAATCCCCTCACCCCCAGCAGCAGGGACAGAGGGTCCAGCCCCTCCAGGTGCTGCTGGAAACATTTACCTGTACTCTGGAGAAGGGTTCAATGACTCTGATCAGGTTCTGTTCCAATAAATTATCATAGAGCTTGGCCAGGTGAGTGTTTATGATGGGGTCGTCCCTGAGCTCCACCTTGTAGTCTGTCAGAGCCTGTGGGGACACGGCAGGAGGAAATCAATCCCATGGCAACAGCTCCTCAAGGTCCTCTGAGGATGAGATCCCCTCCCAGGCCAGCCCCATGGCTAATCCAATCCCTAACTTAGCTAAAAGCCAGCAGGTCACAACAGCCTCTCCTTTTATCTGCACCCTGAGGGAGCTCAGAGAGCCCCAGAGCACAACAGGACCCTGGCATGGGAATGCTCTCCCTGAGCTCTGCAGCATTCGGAGCCTGGAATGTGCACCTTTCCCAGAGCTCTGAGGGAGGAGCAGGCAGCACACAGGTTAGGCAGCACGACTCTTGTGATGCAAACCTCTCAGAGCAGCCCATGGTTCTCATCCAAGGACATGACAGAAGTACAGGATCAGATGAGAATCAGCACACTGAGTGCTGAGTCCAACATCAAAACCAAGCTATGCAGTCATCCATTTCCTCTGCCTTGAATTCAAGATGCTATTGTTGGTCTGATCACTCTTCCTGCAGCGGAAATGTCTATGATAAGGTTCCAAGCATAAGGGTTTCCAAATTTCCAGACAGGCTGAAATGATAAGTTATCTAGAGCAGGGGAACAAGAAGCTAAATGCAAGCTTGCTTTCCCTTTGAAAGGTCTGGCAGGACACAAGGAAAACAGTAAAAAAAGAAAAAAAAAAAAAAAAATAAAAAAAAAAAAGAAAAAGGAGAAGGAAAGGAGAAGGGAAGGAGAAGGGAAGGAGAAGGGAAGGAGAAGGGAAGGAGAAGGGAAGGAAAAAAGAAATAAAAAAAGGAAAAAACTCGGTTCAGGCAAGTTTACCCCCCCACGCACTGAAAACGCAACCGGTTGATTGTCGGGGGGTATTTCTTGATGCATTCCATCAATGTTTCCATGGTTTCCTGCTGTGGGATGTAACAGCTTCTACAACATTCCAAACCTGGCATTTCTGCCTGGTTTTTGCCCAGCCAGGCCCATCCTCTGTGTCCCTGACTCACCTTTTCAAAATCTGCCAGCGACCGGTTCTTGCTGGCCTGTGCCACGCATTTTAGTGCTTCTGTCTGTGGGGAGAGAGAACCAGAGCAGGTTATTTTCTTCTGGATTCTCCTCTCAGGGTGAATATGCCAACTGTGCAGTAGCCTGGGAACGTGCT
>NW_005054518.1:795133-795645 GCF_000277835.1 Geospiza fortis
GCTGCCACAGGCAGAGGGAGAGCAGCTGCCGAGGGGAGGAGAAGCCAGGCAGCTGCAGGACATGACCTGAAACATCTCCAGAGGGACAAAGCACCCGGGTCTGACAGCACCAGCTGCAGGTTGGGAACGAGTTTGATGTCATTTTTAAGGCAAGTGCACATTTTGGCACTTGCTTAAAGAACAGGGCCATTTTGGGCCCTGCAGCACAGCTGAGTGACAGGGGCAGGGCAGCAGCTCCTATGGACAGCAGCAGGGATGAGCCTTCTCTGCACCCCATAACTGCTGAAATGAAGCAAAACCTCATCCCCAAAGCCCATTTACACCCCACAGGGGTAATCTCAGCAGGGAACAGCAGAACAGAGCCCAAGGAGGGGGACAGGACAAGGACAGCCTGGTGCCTCTGGTGTACAAGCCCCAGGCTTCTGCTGCCCCATTTTCTGGGACTGCCCTGTGCAGAGCCAGGAGCTGGATTGGATCCTTGTGGTCCTTTCCCACTGGGGATATTGCAGGAA
>NW_005054518.1:795668-804012 GCF_000277835.1 Geospiza fortis
AGGAATTGCTGCTCAGGGCTGGCTCAGAGCACACCCTGGGCACAGCCAGGATCCCCTGCTCTGGGGAGGAGCCTGAGCTGCCACTCAGGGCAGAGGGATGAGGCAGGATTGGGGCTGCCCTTCCTGATCCACCAGGGATATCCCCACGTCAGACTCACTGAGCTCTGCTAATTCCCAATCCCCTGTGGGAGGGGAGCAGCAGCTCCTGCGTCACAGCAAAGCCCAGGCTGAGCACAGCCCCTGAGGGCAGCAGGATCCCAGCCTGGCACAGCCCCTGGCACCCTCTACAAGCACCCCTGAGTTGAATTTCAGGGTGCTTTTCCCAGCCTGGCAGAACAAGCAGGGGATTTCACCTCCCTGACTGCCTGAGCTGCACTGCCAGGAATGGATTCTCAGCACTGGCTACAATGAAGTAAAAGCAGCAACTCAGATTTAAACACTGCAGCAGCTGCTGAGAGCAGGGGAACAGAGCTGATGGCATCAGGCAATTTGTAGCTGATGAAGAAAAGGAGGAAGGAGAAAAACAGGGAAAATGAAGCAAGCAGCCCAAATTCTCTGGTTGTGAAAATCATTTTAAGACCCTTTGAAGGCAACTGACTTCTGGCAATGACTTCTGGTAATTTAATCAGTTCTGGATCTCGTTCAGGACACTCAGGAGTGATGGGTATTTTGATATGACAGAGCAAAGTGTTTGACAGGAAGAATGAGGCAGCACTGAGGTAAGAGGAAGATAGAAAGGGTTAATTTTCTGTACCTGTCTTCCTGCATACCGCAGAGCAAGCTTCCCACTCACTAATGCTTGCACATCTTCTGGGCTGCACACAGAGGGGAGGGAGCAGAGGAATTATACAGAGCATTTATACAGGAACATGGTCAGCTTAAACCCCAGAGCACCTCAAAAACCCCCAAGTGACAGCAAAGAACTACAACCCAAATATCACCACATCAGGAGCACTGAGCAGGTGACAAAGACACTGCTGAGCCCATTAGTTCAGAGTCCCATCCACAAAAAGCCCTTCCCCTGGAAATGCAGGCAGAGCTCTTCCCAGAACCATCTGCCACCTACCTGTTGAGCATGATTTTGCACAGCAGCATGTATTTCAGAGCAGTGATGGCTTTGGGGTTGTCAATTGAATCATTGCCCTCAAATGCCTCATAAAAATATGAATAGGCTGTTTTCCAGTCCTTCTCTTCTGCTGCATGGATAATACCTGGGAGAGGCACAAACAGGTTAATTCTGAGCATGACTGGGAGAGGACACAACAATTTGGTTGTTCAGTGCTTTATCTGTGACTTTAGTGAAGAGAAACCTTTCCTCCTGTGCCCCACTTGCCTCATGTCTAGCAGAAGGAAATCCACAGCCTCTCTTACAAGGACATTTTTAGACAGACAAGCTTGGGGCACTTCAGGTGAGTGCCTGCAAAGTGGGTCAGGAACAATGTGTAATGGGCCAGGAGCACAGAGTGGGGCTGGAACTGCAGTACCTGGGGAGCTGATGGACCCTCCACCAGTGGCAGCTTTCAAAACTGGCCTGAAAAGTGTCAGGAACAAAGCTGATGGCACCTGAGGCAGAACTGGTGATATCCTGAGGCCCCACTGCTGTATTTGCAGGGTCCCCCATGGCAGGAAGGAATGATGCACCTGACTCCATGTTCTCAGAAAGCTAATTTATTATTTTATGATACTATATTATATTAAAGAATACTAAACTATACTAAAGAATACAGAAAGGATACTTACAGAGTGCTAAGAAAGAGAGCATTAATATAATTTATTATATAAATATATTAATAAACTACTATTATATTAATGCAATATTAATGCTAATAATATAATATTATATTAAGATAATGAAAACTTGTGACTGTTTCCAGAGTCCCAACACAGCTTGGCCCTGATTGGCCAAAGAGTGAAAACAACTCCCAGCAGAATCCAATGGAACAATCATCTGTGGGTAAACAATCTCCAAACACATTCCAAAGGAGCAAAACACAGGAGAAGCAAATCAGATAATTATTGTTTTCATTTTTCTCTGAGACTCCTCAGCTTCCCAGGAGAAAAATCCTGGGCAAAGGGAGTTTTTTCAGAAAATGTGAATGTGACAGCCCCACCAAGCACCACTTTCTGTGATTCCCTCAGAAAACACAAGTATCAGACAAATGATGTGTCAGGACAGTCCTGGGCGCTGTCCTGGTCCTGGAGGCCTCACCTGACTGCATGTCCAGTGCTGCCTGCAGCTTGGGGGGACAGTAGATGGCATTGGCTGTAGTCCTGGCCGAGGTTAAGGCTGCTCTTGCTTTTGGCAGATTGCTCAGGGCATGGTAAGTCTTGCTCTCTAGGAGCTGCACTTCCACCAGCAGTGCCTTGTCATCCATCTTCTTCAACTCCCTAAGCAGCTGGGAGCCTGGCAGAGGGCAAGGACAGCACTGTGAGCTGCTCTGCATCATCAGCACCCACACAAAGCACCCACAAAACATCCACAAAAAGCCTCTCCAGGGGCCATCTGTGACCATGTTCACAGGGGTCCCAGGGTGAGGGAAGAGACGAGGCTCTGACTCCATGTTTCAGAAGGCTGATTTATTATTTTATGATATATATTATATTAAAACTATACTAAAAGAATAGAAGAAAGGATTTCCCCAGAAGGCTAGCTAAGAATAGAAAAAGAAAGAATGATAACAAAACCTTTTGTCTGGGACGGAGAGTCTGAGCCAGCTGGGCTGGGCTGTGGTTGGCCATTTATTAGAAACAACCACATGAGACCAATCACAGATGCACCTGTTGCATTCCACAGCAGCAGATAACCATTGTTTACATTTTGTTCCTGAGGCCTCTCAGCTTCTCAGGAGGAAAATCCTAAGGGAATGATTTTCCAGAAAATTCCCTGGCTACAGCCATCCATCCACCCTCCCCAGCAGCCAGGGCTTTCAGGGAGGGACCTGAGGCTCACACAACCTGTCCTTCCAAGGAAAAGCAAGGGAGAGGGACAGTGGCAGGCCACAGCAGGAGGATGAAGCAGTTTTGTGGCAGAGGTGGGGTGTGGCCAGCACAGTGCCCTGGAGGGGATGGGCAGCTGGGATGGTCACCCTGGCACCATGCCCAGTGATTTCCTCTGCTGCACAAGTGCCCCCTTGGCAGCATGGAGCACCCTCAAGAAACTCCTGAGAACGTGGCATGAGGAAGGAATGATTTTACTCAGGAAGGAATGATTTCACTCAGGACATCTGCAGGTCAGATTTAGGAGGCAGAAAGGGACAGGCTAGGAAATGTCAGGACAAGCTGCCACATCACAGCTTTGTGAGGACAAAATGAGCAATCCTAGAGGAAACTTGTCTCCTAAAATCCTCCTCCTCCCTTGCTGTGCTTGGCAGCTGATAACCAGAGCTGAAACTGGCCAGGAACAAATGGATTCTCACCAGAAACACCCCTGAGAGACCCTGCCTGCCCCTGCTCCCCATGGCCACAGCCAGCTCCTCAGCCACACAGGAATGCTGTGCACAGCACTGACATCCTGACAGGGCACCAGAGCCTGCCCTAGAGGTACACACCTTCCCAACTCCCCAGGCTGTCCCACCACCAGCCAAGGGATTAAATTAATTAAGCACAGCTTTGGAGTGTGGTTTCTGATCAGTTTAAACCCAAGTTCATTACCTATCCCTATGCAAATGAGTTCTAATTCCACCCTGAATTCCATGAACTCGATATTCTGATGAGACACATGTCACCCAGGGGATTCTGGACATGACACTGGCTGGTGCCACCACAGAGGTTAAGAAGTTCTGGGTCCCAGGTGAGCAGTTCAGGCTGTGCAAACACCCCTCAGACAGCTTAAACCTCACTGACAGCTTAAACCTCACTTGAACCTTAAATCTCAATTACAGCTTAAGCCTCACTTACAGCACTGCAGTCATTTGCAAAATGAGCATTTTAAAAGCACCAGGGGAGCTGCAGGGGGTCCTGCTTTACTCTGCTTTGGGGCAGAGCAGGAGTTCACTGGCTCATTTCCATCCCTTGGGTGGTGCAGGGACAAATTCTTAAAGCCTCCCTAAGACCCTGGCTCATGACACCCACAGAGGTTTTGCCATTTCCTGGTTTTACTGGGGCTGTGTTTGAGCAAATTGGAAAAAAAGCTCTTTTCTCCCTTCAGCTTCTGTGGCCACAGCAAAATATTCCAGCAGGAGCCAAACCTGTGGCCTTCAGCTGCATACAGCTCCCAAAATTATCTGCAATGAACAAATCACAGAATTCCAGAGTGGGCTGGGTTGGAAGGGGCCTTACAGCTCAAAAATGGGCAGGGGCACCTCCCAGGCTGCTCCAAGCCCCACCTAAACCGGCCTGAGGCCCAGGTGAGGTGGGTAAGGATGGTGAAACAGAGAGAACAAAGACACCTCTAAGAGCTGTCATCACCCAGCTACAGCAGAAGGTGCCAGAACTCTGAGAAATTACGACCCAAATCCTGCAAAACCTCTCAAGGAACGTGAGACAGGTGCTGGCTTTCCTTGGCAGGAGTAAATGAAAAGCAAAGATTTACCACCACCTAGTGGGAGCCTCACCTAGCTGCAGAGCTTCTTGGTACCTCTTGGTGTCAAAGTAGAGAGAGACCAGCCTCGCCTGGAGAACAGAAAAGGAACTGCTGTGAGCAAACCAGAACAGATTTGTTTTGTAAAATGAACTTTTGTATTCTTCTCTGCACAAACTTCACTCCATTAATCTGTGTTTGTCACATTGTGTGGTCCAGTCCTGCAAGGCCTCCTGCACAAGGAGTAAACCCCTGCATTTTAAAGAGAATCTCAGTGTAATTAATGCCCTCCCCTGCCACAGAGAAAGATCTGAACAGTACACAAGTGCTCTGCTTTTACAGGTGTTAAATGTGCCAAGGGGATGATGCTGCTCCCCATGTTTGGGATGTGGCACCTACCTCCAGAGCCTGACGTAGGAAAGTCCTTTTCTCTGATTTGGCCCATTCAATACACTCTAAACACAGGTCAACCTTGAAGGGAGCAGAAAGAATTCAGTCAATTCTAGACATTTTCTTTGTCAATGCCCACCCCAAATGGCTCCCAACAACACCAGAGGTGTCAAATGGAGGCATTTGGGGCAGGCAGTAAAGCTCTCCCAGAGTTTAAACCCACAGTCATGGTGTATTTTCAATAAAGAAAAATAAATTTCATGTGCTTCAGGGCCTAGATAGATCAAGTAATCTGTATAAGCAGCAGAGGTGCTGGGCTCTGCTTTGGGGGCCTCATCCATCATTTCAGAGCACAGCCAAAAAACTCACAATCTTCCCATGTTTTTCAGGCTGAGACTCCCTTGATGGATAAAGCAGAACTGCTCCATCTCAGATATTATTTTCTCTTATCTGGCCCATAACACACAGCAAGTCATCCTGTGGTGCCAGGTTCAGGAGCTGCTCTTCCCAAAACCTCTGGATTGCAGCTCAACCCTGCAGGCCTTGTCAGCTCCTCCTCACTGCTTATTAAACGTGAACATTTTATGAAAAGCCATTATGAAGTCTCAATTTATTACAGGGTGATAGCAGGAGCATTAGGAGCTGGAGAAATCTCCAATTTCAGTGCTTTACTGGGCTCCTGGGAGCACTCTGGATGTGAGCTACCCTGAAGAAGCAGACAAGCCTCAGAACATTTCTGAAAGGATTTGAGATTGATGCATCAAGGATCTCACAGGTTGATGTCATCTTTCCTGAAGATTTTGGGTTTGGCTTCAGAATATGCTCTAAAATTACTATTTTTACTGACTTTTTATTATTTCCATCACCATTACTCCAACCTGTTCCTCCTCTGCAACTGCATTTGAACGTTGCCCTTCACACCAAATTACCCTGAGAAAAGCCTGCAGCTGCTCATTTCCTCCTGACACTTTTGGGAGTTCTCTCTTCTCACCTGAACACCCCAGCCCATCTCCCCTGAGCTCATCTGTTAAAGAAAGAGGGGGGAAAACATTGTGCCACCATTCCTCACAAGGACTGAGCAGCAAACAAGGGGCATTACCTGGGCTACCTGCACTAGAGGATGACAGCTCTAATTTGGCTAATTTTGGCTAATTTTGTGCTAATTTGGCTAATGAGAATGTCACCTACCCCTCAGCATGGCAGAACCTCTCCAGCCTGCAATGTGCCAGACCCAGTGCAGGTTTCAGGTGGGTTTTGTCCCTAACCTGCTGCTCAGACCCCTCCTGTGCCAGCACAGCCTGGATGCATTCCCAAGGTGCTCCTGTCCTTATCCTGCTCCCAAAAAACCCAACAACTGGGGAAAAAAAGAGAAAAACTGAGACAACTGTATCCTATGGAGCTGATGAGAAGATCAGAGTCCAACCATTCCCCCAGCACTGTCAAGGCTACCACTGACCCATGTCCCCAAGTGCCACATCCTTTAAAATGGGTTTTTAGATCCTTCCAGGGACAGGGACTCCACCACTGCCCTGGGCAGCTGTGCCAGGGCTGGGCAACCCATTCAGTAAAGGAATTTTCCCTAATATCTAATCTAAACCTCTCCTGGCACAGCCTGAGGAAGCAACAAGAATCTAAGACAAATGCCCATGGCGGAAATCACTCAACTGCAGCAGGGAGAGACCTGCAGGAAAAACATGGTTATAAATGCAATTATCTGATGTTTTATTTATAAAATACATCCAAATGCATTAAAACTCTGCTTTTCCTGACATGAATAATTCTTCAGTGAGAAGCAAACTAGGTCAGATAACGGTGTTGCAGGCTTTTGAGGAACAGCCTGGTGCAGGAGCTGCAGCCTCACCTCCTGTCCTGTGGCTGCCTCCATGTCCAGGAAGAGGTCGAGCAGGGAGCGCACCAGGCGTGCAGCCTTGGCCTTGCTGATGGAGTTCAGGAAGGGCCTCACATACTTCAGGAGTCCTCCCAGCTCTGCAAAAACCCCAAAACATCAGATGCACCCTCCCGGCCAAGAGCTGAGCCCAGCTGGAGCAGCCACACATGGCATGCACCAGCAGGATTTGTCACAGCAAACGTTCCCCAGGTGAGGATTTATCACAGCAAACGTTCCCCAGGTGGTTTTTCAGCATCACCCAGAGGACAGAGTGACAAATGTCACCTGCAGGGAGCCCTGGAGCAAACAGGGACTGCACAGAGACTGGGGCTGCAGCCTCACCCCAGCTGTAACTGCTCCACCATTAAAATATAAGGATTTGTTAAATGCTCTGAGATTTTTCTATAAAACCAGGGAGGGAGTTTATCGAGTTTATCATTTAGGTGTGTTTTTATGAACTCACAGTTTCATGCTTTAATCTGCCCCACCTAGCCAAGCCCAGGATGTTGGATCCACCTTGTGCTCCACCACTGGAAAATCATATTCCTTAACACTCCAACTCCACCTTTATCTGATCAGCTCTGACCTCCCCTAACTACATTTCTCTTCTAAGTCTCCTCATTAATTCACAGTTACAAAAGCTGTCTTTATAAGAGGTGGAAAAAGGCAATGTCTTTTTTCTAATGGAGAAACACTGAAGTTGTCATAGCCAGGGAGCAGAGGAATGTGGCAGTCACAGCACAGCAGCTCCAGCACTCAGAGGCACCAAGGAATGCTGGACGTGGTGGAAGTGCAGAGCACAAGTGAAAAGTCTCCTACAACAAACACCACATGGTTTTGGGGAGGTCCTGCACAGGGCTGCTCCCAGTTTGGGAAGATGATCCTGCAGGGGCAGGGTTCAGTGCTGACTCATCAGCACCAGGTCTGCACACTGAAATCACAGCTCTCTCTGCCCCAGATTCCCAAGGCTCACCCAAATATCAGGTGGATCTCACACTACTGTGTTTACAAGGTTGCACAGAAAAGCAAAATCAAAACAAAGCTGGGAATGACTAATTCAGAAATCTTCTACACCAAACTGGTACTGAATCAAAACTAAAATAAGAGATTAGTCTATTTTTATTTCAATTAGTATATGGAGGAGTACCAGGAGAATTTCAGTTTGGAAGGATTCCAAAAAAAACCAAATGTAAACAAGGGTTCCTCTGTATTTCATTTAGCAGTAATGCAAAAGAATGCTAATGCTAATTGTTATAACAACATCTTATTAATATCTACAAATTATTCTGCATATTTTTGATTTTCTAACCTATTTACTTGAAGTTTAATCAAGCCTGATACACCTTATTTATCACACCCTTAACATGTAGAACTCAATTTTTCCAATCACTCACAGTGATCACAGAATTCCAAAATGGTTTGGGTTGGGAGGGACCTCAAAGCCCACCCAGCCCCACCCCTGTTATGGCAGGGACACCTCCCACTGCCCCAGGGTGCTCCCAGCCCTGTCCAGCCTGGCCTTGGGCACTGCCAGGGATGCAGGGGCA
>NW_005054518.1:804911-814240 GCF_000277835.1 Geospiza fortis
ACAGCTTAAACCTCACTTGAACCTTAAATCTCAATTACAGCTTAAGCCTCACTTACAGCACTGCAGTCATTTGCAAAATGAGCATTTTAAAAGCACCAGGGGAGCTGCAGGGGGTCCTGCTTTACTCTGCTTTGGGGCAGAGCAGGAGTTCACTGGCTCATTTCCATCCCTTGGGTGGTGCAGGGACAAATTCTTAAAGCCTCCCTAAGACCCTGGCTCATGACACCCACAGAGGTTTTGCCATTTCCTGGTTTTACTGGGGCTGTGTTTGAGCAAATTGGAAAAAAAGCTCTTTTCTCCCTTCAGCTTCTGTGGCCACAGCAAAATATTCCAGCAGGAGCCAAACCTGTGGCCTTCAGCTGCATACAGCTCCCAAAATTATCTGCAATGAACAAATCACAGAATTCCAGAGTGGGCTGGGTTGGAAGGGGCCTTACAGCTCAAAAATGGGCAGGGGCACCTCCCAGGCTGCTCCAAGCCCCACCTAAACCGGCCTGAGGCCCAGGTGAGGTGGGTAAGGATGGTGAAACAGAGAGAACAAAGACACCTCTAAGAGCTGTCATCACCCAGCTACAGCAGAAGGTGCCAGAACTCTGAGAAATTACGACCCAAATCCTGCAAAACCTCTCAAGGAACGTGAGACAGGTGCTGGCTTTCCTTGGCAGGAGTAAATGAAAAGCAAAGATTTACCACCACCTAGTGGGAGCCTCACCTAGCTGCAGAGCTTCTTGGTACCTCTTGGTGTCAAAGTAGAGAGAGACCAGCCTCGCCTGGAGAACAGAAAAGGAACTGCTGTGAGCAAACCAGAACAGATTTGTTTTGTAAAATGAACTTTTGTATTCTTCTCTGCACAAACTTCACTCCATTAATCTGTGTTTGTCACATTGTGTGGTCCAGTCCTGCAAGGCCTCCTGCACAAGGAGTAAACCCCTGCATTTTAAAGAGAATCTCAGTGTAATTAATGCCCTCCCCTGCCACAGAGAAAGATCTGAACAGTACACAAGTGCTCTGCTTTTACAGGTGTTAAATGTGCCAAGGGGATGATGCTGCTCCCCATGTTTGGGATGTGGCACCTACCTCCAGAGCCTGACGTAGGAAAGTCCTTTTCTCTGATTTGGCCCATTCAATACACTCTAAACACAGGTCAACCTTGAAGGGAGCAGAAAGAATTCAGTCAATTCTAGACATTTTCTTTGTCAATGCCCACCCCAAATGGCTCCCAACAACACCAGAGGTGTCAAATGGAGGCATTTGGGGCAGGCAGTAAAGCTCTCCCAGAGTTTAAACCCACAGTCATGGTGTATTTTCAATAAAGAAAAATAAATTTCATGTGCTTCAGGGCCTAGATAGATCAAGTAATCTGTATAAGCAGCAGAGGTGCTGGGCTCTGCTTTGGGGGCCTCATCCATCATTTCAGAGCACAGCCAAAAAACTCACAATCTTCCCATGTTTTTCAGGCTGAGACTCCCTTGATGGATAAAGCAGAACTGCTCCATCTCAGATATTATTTTCTCTTATCTGGCCCATAACACACAGCAAGTCATCCTGTGGTGCCAGGTTCAGGAGCTGCTCTTCCCAAAACCTCTGGATTGCAGCTCAACCCTGCAGGCCTTGTCAGCTCCTCCTCACTGCTTATTAAACGTGAACATTTTATGAAAAGCCATTATGAAGTCTCAATTTATTACAGGGTGATAGCAGGAGCATTAGGAGCTGGAGAAATCTCCAATTTCAGTGCTTTACTGGGCTCCTGGGAGCACTCTGGATGTGAGCTACCCTGAAGAAGCAGACAAGCCTCAGAACATTTCTGAAAGGATTTGAGATTGATGCATCAAGGATCTCACAGGTTGATGTCATCTTTCCTGAAGATTTTGGGTTTGGCTTCAGAATATGCTCTAAAATTACTATTTTTACTGACTTTTTATTATTTCCATCACCATTACTCCAACCTGTTCCTCCTCTGCAACTGCATTTGAACGTTGCCCTTCACACCAAATTACCCTGAGAAAAGCCTGCAGCTGCTCATTTCCTCCTGACACTTTTGGGAGTTCTCTCTTCTCACCTGAACACCCCAGCCCATCTCCCCTGAGCTCATCTGTTAAAGAAAGAGGGGGGAAAACATTGTGCCACCATTCCTCACAAGGACTGAGCAGCAAACAAGGGGCATTACCTGGGCTACCTGCACTAGAGGATGACAGCTCTAATTTGGCTAATTTTGGCTAATTTTGTGCTAATTTGGCTAATGAGAATGTCACCTACCCCTCAGCATGGCAGAACCTCTCCAGCCTGCAATGTGCCAGACCCAGTGCAGGTTTCAGGTGGGTTTTGTCCCTAACCTGCTGCTCAGACCCCTCCTGTGCCAGCACAGCCTGGATGCATTCCCAAGGTGCTCCTGTCCTTATCCTGCTCCCAAAAAACCCAACAACTGGGGAAAAAAAGAGAAAAACTGAGACAACTGTATCCTATGGAGCTGATGAGAAGATCAGAGTCCAACCATTCCCCCAGCACTGTCAAGGCTACCACTGACCCATGTCCCCAAGTGCCACATCCTTTAAAATGGGTTTTTAGATCCTTCCAGGGACAGGGACTCCACCACTGCCCTGGGCAGCTGTGCCAGGGCTGGGCAACCCATTCAGTAAAGGAATTTTCCCTAATATCCAATCTAAACCTCTCCTGGCACAGCCTGAGGAAGCAACAAGAATCTAAGACAAATGCCCATGGCGGAAATCACTCAACTGCAGCAGGGAGAGACCTGCAGGAAAAACATGGTTATAAATGCAATTATCTGATGTTTTATTTATAAAATACATCCAAATGCATTAAAACTCTGCTTTTCCTGACATGAATAATTCTTCAGTGAGAAGCAAACTAGGTCAGATAACGGTGTTGCAGGCTTTTGAGGAACAGCCTGGTGCAGGAGCTGCAGCCTCACCTCCTGTCCTGTGGCTGCCTCCATGTCCAGGAAGAGGTCGAGCAGGGAGCGCACCAGGCGTGCAGCCTTGGCCTTGCTGATGGAGTTCAGGAAGGGCCTCACATACTTCAGGAGTCCTCCCAGCTCTGCAAAAACCCCAAAACATCAGATGCACCCTCCCGGCCAAGAGCTGAGCCCAGCTGGAGCAGCCACACATGGCATGCACCAGCAGGATTTGTCACAGCAAACGTTCCCCAGGTGAGGATTTATCACAGCAAACGTTCCCCAGGTGGTTTTTCAGCATCACCCAGAGGACAGAGTGACAAATGTCACCTGCAGGGAGCCCTGGAGCAAACAGGGACTGCACAGAGACTGGGGCTGCAGCCTCACCCCAGCTGTAACTGCTCCACCATTAAAATATAAGGATTTGTTAAATGCTCTGAGATTTTTCTATAAAACCAGGGAGGGAGTTTATCGAGTTTATCATTTAGGTGTGTTTTTATGAACTCACAGTTTCATGCTTTAATCTGCCCCACCTAGCCAAGCCCAGGATGTTGGATCCACCTTGTGCTCCACCACTGGAAAATCATATTCCTTAACACTCCAACTCCACCTTTATCTGATCAGCTCTGACCTCCCCTAACTACATTTCTCTTCTAAGTCTCCTCATTAATTCACAGTTACAAAAGCTGTCTTTATAAGAGGTGGAAAAAGGCAATGTCTTTTTTCTAATGGAGAAACACTGAAGTTGTCATAGCCAGGGAGCAGAGGAATGTGGCAGTCACAGCACAGCAGCTCCAGCACTCAGAGGCACCAAGGAATGCTGGACGTGGTGGAAGTGCAGAGCACAAGTGAAAAGTCTCCTACAACAAACACCACATGGTTTTGGGGAGGTCCTGCACAGGGCTGCTCCCAGTTTGGGAAGATGATCCTGCAGGGGCAGGGTTCAGTGCTGACTCATCAGCACCAGGTCTGCACACTGAAATCACAGCTCTCTCTGCCCCAGATTCCCAAGGCTCACCCAAATATCAGGTGGATCTCACACTACTGTGTTTACAAGGTTGCACAGAAAAGCAAAATCAAAACAAAGCTGGGAATGACTAATTCAGAAATCTTCTACACCAAACTGGTACTGAATCAAAACTAAAATAAGAGATTAGTCTATTTTTATTTCAATTAGTATATGGAGGAGTACCAGGAGAATTTCAGTTTGGAAGGATTCCAAAAAAAACCAAATGTAAACAAGGGTTCCTCTGTATTTCATTTAGCAGTAATGCAAAAGAATGCTAATGCTAATTGTTATAACAACATCTTATTAATATCTACAAATTATTCTGCATATTTTTGATTTTCTAACCTATTTACTTGAAGTTTAATCAAGCCTGATACACCTTATTTATCACACCCTTAACATGTAGAACTCAATTTTTCCAATCACTCACAGTGATCACAGAATTCCAAAATGGTTTGGGTTGGGAGGGACCTCAAAGCCCACCCAGCCCCACCCCTGTTATGGCAGGGACACCTCCCACTGCCCCAGGGTGCTCCCAGCCCTGTCCAGCCTGGCCTTGGGCACTGCCAGGGATGCAGGGGCAGCCCCAGCTGCTCTGGGCACCCTGTGCCAGGGCCTGCCCACCCTGTCAGGGAACAATTCCCAATTCCCAATATCCCATCCCATGCCTGCCCTCTGGCAGTGGGAGCCATTCCCAAGTCATGTCCAAGTCCCTCTCCAGCCCCAGGAGCCTGTTAAGGCACTGCAAGATTTCTAAACATCCAAAGTGCAGATTTAGAACAAACAGAACTTAACTCAAGTGTGATCCTCAGCTTTAATTCCCAAAACTGCAGAGCAGGAGACCCTGAGCCCAGCAAAGCACAAACCCAGAGCCCAGCAAAGCACAAACACAGAGCCCAGCAAAGCACCCAGACTCAGTACAAGAACACCACAGGATGCTCTGTACCACACCTGCTCCCAGAAAAGTTTCATTTTCTCTCTGCCAGACTATAAACAGGCAGCTTTTTCTACACTTAAGGTGCAGCTACTTGCACACCTCAGATTGCAACCTGCAGGCAGTCTGCACTCCACAAGGAACCTGCTCTCCACAACTTTTCCCACACTACTCAGTTCTGAGGTTTATTTAATCTCCAGCACAAGCCCTGGATGCAAATCCCAATCATTTTAATGCAAGGCAAATGCTTTGGTCTCACACACAGCAAACAAACAAACAAGCACAATCCAACACATCAGCTGTGCACAGAGCTCCTCTCCAGCATCTGCTGGGAGCTGGGAAAGGTGGGCTCTGGATTAATTGAGGCTCTCCAAGAGCCATCAGCTCCCAGGCAGTACCAGGAACCCTCCTCCTGTGCATCCCTGCCTCCCCCAGCTCCTCAGGACCAGTGGGATCAGTGCCCAACTCACTCTCTCCCACAGGAACTGCAGAACAAAGAAGGAAAACTCCAGTGGAACACACTGCACTGTTTACCATCCCACTGATGTGCTCTGGAGCTGCCCCAGGGCTCCCCAGAAAGCAGAGCCCAAGTCAACAGCTGGAATGCAGCTGTGCATTCTGCAAACTCCACATTCAGCCAGGCAGGCTTAAAGTTCCCACAGAAATTTCTCTCTCCTACCAACATAACCATCAACTATTTTTAGGATTTTATTTTTCTAAAGAAAATGCAATGCCTGGTAAAGGGGTGGGATTGACAGCTCTGCAGGAGTGATGAGCAGCAGCTCTGGAAAATGAAGCCTGCAGCTCATCCTCAGGGAAGTGCTTCCACCAGCTAACACTGCACATACCCAACCTCCCAATCCCAGTTATTCCAACCCTACAGTTCTGTGAAATGCTAAAAAAATCTGGAACTGTCACACAGAAAAGTAATCAATGTACAAGTTTAGTAATCAATCTACAAGTTTAGTAATCATTCTACAAGTTCATCTGCTTGATAAAGATTAAGGATTGAAGGAAGTCACTTATATTACTGTTATTCTTGTAAACAAAGGCTGCAGTTCAGTAGAGTCACAGAACCACAGAATGGTTTGGGTTGGAAGGGACCTTAAAGTCCACCCAGTGCCCCCCCTGCCATGGCAGGGACACCTCCCACTGCCCCAGGCTGCTCCAAGCCCCATCCATCCCAGCCTTGGACACTGCCAGGGATGCAGGGGCAGCCCCAGCTGCTCTGGGCACCCTGTGCCAGGGCCTGCCCAGCCTCCCAGGGAACAATTCCCAATTCCCAATATCCCATCCAGCCCTGCCCTCTGGCAGTGGGAGCCATTCCCTGTGTCCTGCCCAAGTCCCTCTCCAGCTCCTGGAGCCCATTAAGGCACCGGAAGGTTTCTAAACATCCCAAAATGCAGATTTAGAAGAAACAGAACTTAATTTATCCACTTCCAGGGACAGTGCAGCCACCACCTCTTTGGCCACTGGAATCCCTCAAACCTGTCCAAGAAGTTCCACTGGCTAAAACCAAACCCAGTGCAGTGAAAGCCACAGGATGAAATCCCAGTGTGTGCCCAGCACTGGGGGCTCTGGGCCAGCTGTCCCTGGTGATGGTGCTGCTGGCCCTGACCTGTCACTCCTACCCAGAGAGGTGACAGGAGGGCAAGGGCCAGAGCTTCCAGCAGCACCCTAAGCCAGGGTACCCTGTCCTTCATCCCCCAGCTCCACAACTCCAGAAAACACCTCCAGGTCCTGCTGATCTCCCTCTGAGCTGCACACACACAAGTGGCTTCTGAATGGCTCTAAGTCCATTTTTTTCCCTCCAGAACTCACTCTGCAGTTACTGGTGCCTTTAATAGACCACAAACACATTCCATGTTTGCCCCCTCACAGCCCTGAGTTTGATGAGTTAACAGTGTTACTTTCAATTCCTCAGCCTTACCCTTGAAAGAAAATAAATCTATCAATCACCACCCTCTGGGAAAACCCTGGAGCTCTTTATCCTTGTGCCAAACTTCAGCTTCAACTCAACCCTGCAGAGCTGAGGAGGCCACAAGAACTCTGCCCTCACCAGCAGCCCATCCACACTGACCTGGAGAAACTCTGATTTCCCCCTTTTCAGCCAAACACACACATCTGCCCTGCTGATCATGTTTGGTGATCTCTGCTGAGCAAACAGCAGGGTGCAAAGGGCACTGGCACAGCACAGACACCCACAGAGCTCCTGACCTCAGCCAGGAAAGGGGCACTGGCACAGCAGCTTCCTCTGTCCTGCAGGAGCAGGAAAACCCTGCGCTGATCTGAGGGGTTTGTTTTTCCCCAGACACCCCAAAAGCAGCCCCCAGCAGGAATCAGAGGAATCACCTGAGTGAGGTGACAAGGACAGCACCTCTCAGGACCAGTCAGCCCTGTCCAAGTGCCACCCACAGTGGGACCAGGGCTGGAATGTCCAGCCCAACAGGAGTTTCCCAGTGGGACACCAAGGGACATTTCACAATAAATACAAACTGTGACCTGGAGCCATGGCTGAGCCCTCAGGAACTTTCCATGAGCTGCTCTGAAGTCACTGATGTCCCTTGCAGTGGGACTGAACCTGCTGCTGGGTGCTTTCCCCACCCCAGAGGAAACATTTCCACTGCCCAGGGCTGCAGCCCAAGCACAGAACACTCAGGGTGTCCTGAAATGCTCCAGGGCAAAGGCACAGCCCTAAACTGCTGAGTGCAAAACAACCAAGTGCTGCCTTGAGCTCTCCAGGAATCAGGAGACAGCAACTCCAAATCATCACTGAACAGAGAAGTCAAGTCCATCCCTGTCCCCTCACAGGCTCACAATAGAGGGACTGTCCCCTGCAGAGCTGGACAGGGGCTGCTGATGTAATGGCCAGCAGATAAATCAACTGATTGTGAGAGGAGCTGCTGGTGAGAAAATATTTCATGGGACAAACTTTCCCATTTGAAACCAAGCAGAAGACACCTCTCATCTCAAACAGAACAACTTAGCAAAACTTGAGGCACCCACACTGAAACAGCCCCACATCAAAGGCCACAGACTGAACTGTGCACTGTTTGGAACACTGGGCCAAGCAACAGCAGATTAATATTTATGGTCTTTATTTGGTTTTCAGTTTCTGTCCTGTCTCTGAGAGAACATTTCCTGCCAAAAGCTGTTTTTCCAGCTATCCCACTAAGTAAGGAGATAAATGCACTGGCTGCAGGATCTCCTGCCTGTTACCTCAATTCCTGATTTCAGGCTCACCTTCTGCCTGCCCAGTCTTGGCCAGCAGTGACCCCAGCTCCAGGATGCTCTGCTCTTTGACTTGCACTGCTTCCTCATCGTTTTCCTGGACATCACGCTTCACTGGGGAGAGAAAGAGCAGGAAAATTGCCTTTAGTGGTGTTTGAGGTGGAAACCATCCCTGCTGCTCAGCTCCTGGATGTGTGCCCCAAGCAGGACCTGCTCCAACAGGCACCAGGGAGCTCAGCCTGGCCCAAGAGCTCTGGGAAGTTTAAACCCAGTGCAGGGAAGTTTGCAATGCTCTGTCTGTGCTCCACAGGGGCTTTACCAGCCCACAAACCCCTCTGCTCACTCCAGCTCCTGGTTTGACCAATCTGAGCTTGTCCAGCTGTGCAAGTGTCACTCAGAACCGGCATCACCCACCAGAGCACATTGGAGCCAAATAAGAGACATTTAATGGCATTTCTGGGGTTGGACACTCCACTCTGGGATCGCTGATGTTGCTGCTTTGTGTATTAAGCTGAGATCCCATGGACAAAGTGCAGCACAAGCAAAGTGAGGTGGGTACAGCCCTCCCCACTCTGGTGTCACACCTGCTGCCAGTGCTGAGTCCTGGCAGTGCCACCACCCTCTGCTCCGAGGCAGATAAAGGGACAAGTGACAGGCAGCAGCACAACCCCAGCTCCGTGTGAGTTATCAGCACACAGTGCCTTCCCTCCCTGCCACCACCCCCAGCACAGGGAGCCGCTCCAACTTCCACACGAACAAAACCAAAACCCCGGCTCTGGGGAACTGCAACTGCGGCTCTCACCCCTCTAATTCCCTACCGAAAGTGGAAGAACCTTGCTCTCAAGGAGGAAAACATCACAGCAACACTGCCCGGGCCACTCCTGACGCTGCCACCCACACCAGGGGCTGAGTCCGGCCTGAGCCCGACCCCGAGAGCGGCACCTCCTGTGAGCAACGAGCACAACACCGCGGGACCAACAAACCCAGCTCCCAGCCCCGGGCAGCACCGGCAGCTCCAGCGGGGACACTCGGAAACTTCTCCCGACACGGGGTGGGGACAGAGGGGGGACAGAGGGGGGACATCCCCGCAGAGGTCACCAGAACCAAGCACACCCAGCAGTGCCGAGCTCGCCCCAGCCCCGCGCGGTGCCCACACCCCCCAAAGCACCGAGCGCCCCCCGAAGGGGCCCGGGCCGGGAGAAGCGAACCCCGAGGGAGCTGCTCCGGTCCGGAGCGGAGCTCGG
>NW_005054518.1:815392-816807 GCF_000277835.1 Geospiza fortis
TGGGGATGGGAGGGGCCGGGGGGTCCCTCCCGGAACATCCCCAGCCGTGGGTCCGGAGCTGGAGGGGACACGTCCCGCTGGGGTCCCCGAGGATCCGAATCCCCATGGAGCCGTGAGCGCCCCGGACAGCCCCGGCAAGGGAGAGAGCCCAGCAGGGCCAGGGCACCTGTGCGGGAGTCTGTGCCTGTGTCCCGGGGAGGATCCTGTCCCTGTGTCCCTGTCCCTGTGTCCCTGACGAGGACCCTGTCCTTGTGTCCCCAGGGAAGATCCTGTCCCGTGTCCCCGAGCAGGATCCTGTCCCTGTGTCTCTGAGCAGGACCCTGTCCCCAACCCCACAAGGGGGACCCTGTCCCTCTGTCCCTGCGCTGCCCGCTGCCAGGGGCACAGGGTGGGGGCACTCCCGGCCTTGCACCCTCAGCTGGTCAGGAAACAGCCCCAAATCCCACTGAGCCCCAAATCACACTGAGCCCCCAAAGCCACGCACGGCCGAGCCCATCCTGCTGTGTCCCCAGCAGGGCAGGACCAGCAGCCCTCAGAGCTGCCCCTTTCTGCCACTGGAAAGGCCAATTTAATCCCTGAAAGGGTCAGGTTTATATCAAATGGGGAATAAAACCCAAACCCTGCCCCTGGGGAGTCATGTCGCTGTGGGATCCCCCAGGAGGGATCACAGCAGGACCCCAATGTCACTGTGGGATCCCAATGTCACCGTGGGATCCCAATGTCACTGTGGGACCCCAATGTCACCGTGAGATCCCAGTGTCACTGTGGGATGCCCCAGGAGGTGCCAGCCCTGGGGACAGGCACAGAGAGGTGGCACCACTGCCCCTTTCAGCAGCCAGGTTTTGGTGCCCAGCAGATGATGTTTAATGGGTCAGGGGTGTCTGTGTGGAACCGGGGGGCCGAAGGGGCCATGAGCCCCCTCCCCTGCCTCCCTGCAGTGGGAGCAGCCCCTGGGATCCCTGGCTCTGAGACCTGACCCAGCCACCCCCAGCTCATCACGCCGAGGGCAGCCAGGTCCCGCAGCACCAGGATGGACCCAGCTCTGTGCTCCTTCAAACAGCACATAGGAAAACTCTCAAAAATGGAGGAATGGTACATTAAAGCTCCAAAAGGAGGCTTCAGGCAGGTAATGGAGCAGGGATTTTGATGAGGGAAAAGCCAGGGACCTGTAGGTCCATGAGCAGGATTCTGTGTGCACCAGGAACACCCTGGCATTCTGGGGTCTGCTCACCCCAGCACTGAAGATTTAACGAACCCACCCCCCAAAAAGAACATTAAACAGGTTTTGAACCCCACATTCACCCCTGAAACCCAGCGGGCATAGGGTGAGTGTGGTGGCAGAGCGTGGTGCAGGCTGACACACAGTCTGTCCATCCATCCATCCATCCATCCATCCTCCATCCATCCATCCATCC
>NW_005054518.1:817886-818847 GCF_000277835.1 Geospiza fortis
CCTCCCCCGAGCCCCCTCTGGGCCCCCCGGCCGGACCCGGCCCCGGCCAGGGCAGCTGCGGAACCGCGGGGCCGAGGGGCAGCCCCGAGCTGAGCCCTGCGGGACAGGGCGGGGAGGGGTCCTGGGGGGGGCAGGGGACTGTGTCCATCCATCCTGTCTATGTCCATCTGTCCATCCCATCTGTGTCCACCCATCCTGAGCCTACTCATTCCATGGACCCATGTCCATTCACTCCATGTCCATCCACCTCACATCCACCCATTCCACACATGTGCATCCATTGATGTCCCTCCATCCATCCATCATCCATCCCTCCATCCACCATCCATCCATCCATCCATCCATCCATCCATCCATCCATCCATCCATCCATCCATCCATCCATCCATCCATCCATCCATCCATCCATCCATCCATCCATCCATCCATCCCTCCATCATCCATCCATCCATCCATCCATCCATCCATCCATCCATCCATCCCTCCATCATCCATCCTGGATGGGCCCTGCATGTTGGTGGGGTCCCACTCTCACCTATCCCAGCTTCTCCACGAGGTGCACCAGAATGCAGCTGGGAGCCTGTGCCCACCCACCCTGTGTCCACCAACCCCAGGTTCTCCAGGAGTTCCCCAGGATGGAGATTGGGTCCATGCAGCTTGGTCCTGCAGGAGAGGTGCTGGGATGGAGCCAGGGCCCCCCATCCCTATGTCCAGAGGAGGGGAGGACACTTTGGATGGCACAGCTCATCACACCTGCTGTCCCCAAGCTCTCCAGGACAATTCTGGGATGTGGAGGCAGCCCCACATTCCCCACTCCTCCACGTTCCACATTCCCCACTCCCCACCCTCAGGTGTGTCCCCATACAGAGAGAGTCAGGATCCCACACGGCTCGGGGACAGTGGTGGGGATGGATCCCACCGCCCCGCACACCTGGCCAGGATGGGGACAGGATGAGGATCC
>NW_005054518.1:818869-824242 GCF_000277835.1 Geospiza fortis
CTCTCTGGATGGGCCCTGCATGTTGGTGGGGTCCCACTCTCACCTATCCCAGCTTCTCCACGAGGTGCACCAGAATGCAGCTGGGAGCCTGTGCCCACCCACCCTGTGTCCACCAACCCCAGGTTCTCCAGGAGTTCCCCAGGATGGAGATTGGGTCCATGCAGCTTGGTCCTGCAGGAGAGGTGCTGGGATGGAGCCAGGGCCCCCCATCCCTATGTCCAGAGGAGGGGAGGACACTTTGGATGGCACAGCTCATCACACCTGCTGTCCCCAAGCTCTCCAGGACAATTCTGGGATGTGGAGGCGGCCCCACATTCCCCACTCCTCCACGTTCCACATTCCCCACTCCCCACCCTCAGGTGTGTCCCCATACAGAGAGAGTCAGGATCCCACACGGCTCGGGGACAGTGGTGGGGATGGATCCCGGGGGACAGCCGGGGACAGCCGGGGACAGCCGGGGCCCCGCCGGCACCGCTGGGCGCTGGGCCCTCGGGTCACTGCTGGGGGTGAAGGCACACGGAGCCAGAAGGTGCGGACAGCCAGAGATGTCCCCACAGAGTCTCAGGACCTGTCATACCAAGATCATGGAGACACGTGAAGTGTAGCGAAGAGATGTCACTTGCCACACACCTGTCACCTCCCTGTGCCACCTCCGTGTCACTGCTGGAGACCGGGACAAGGGGGCGGTGGCAGGGGAGGGGCCAGGGGAGATGGATCCCACTGCCCTGAGGGAATTGTGACCCGGGGTGAAAAAGGGACAGTTTGGGGACAGGGTCATGGGGACAGGGGACAGAACAGCCGCAAGAGACAGGACAGCCCCCATGCGGGACAAGGGACAGGAGAGCCCATGGATAAGGGGACAGGAGAGCCAGCGGTCAGGACAGCCCATGGTCCAGGGGATAGGACCAGCAGCAGGGGACAGCAGTGACCACAGCCTGGGTCCCAGGAGCACTGGGACAACCAGCGCTGGGGACACCGCATGGCCCAGGCTCCTTCTCCCAGCTCCTCCTCTCCCTTGCCTGCAGTGCTGTCACCGCCGGGGCTGTCCCTGTGCTGGGACACTCCAGGGTTGTCACCACGGCTGAGCTGAGCCCTGTCCCCATGCCCAGGACACAAGCCCAGCGAGCACCGGTGGCACTGGTGGCACTGGTGGCACCGCTGTGATGAGTTGCGGGTGCTCTGGGGCCGGCCCGGGTTTGGCGTTAATTGATTAATTGAGTCCCGCGGCGGCGGCAGCTGTGAAAACAGAGCGGGGCTCATTAGGGGACATCCAAGGAGCCCCGGGGGCCGGGAGGGGACACGGCCCGACCCGCTGGCGTTTGCTCCCTCTTCACTCGGCTTAAAAGGGGAAGAGGAGGATGGGAGTCACGGGCCTGGGGACAGCCCTGACCAGCGAGGAGGTCCCTGTCCCTTGTCCCTGTCCCTGGGATTAGTGGCACCTGGGGGCACCCATTCTTTGGGGGACATCCCCAAGGTTACTTGGATGTGGGGTGACCCATCCCTGGGGTTAGCTGGATTTGGGGTGATCTCTCCTCAGAGATCAATCCCCTGCTCCTGGGGTGACCCATCCTCAGGGTCACCCATCCCCAGGGTGACCTGTACCCAGGGTGAGCTGTCCCTTGGGTGACCCATTCCCACAGAGATCCATCTTTGGGGCGACCTGTCCCTGGTGTTTCCCAGGGTGCCCCATCCCTGGGGTGACAAAGCAGGGGACAGAGGGGACACACGCTGACTGCTGCTTGCAGGCACCCTCCAGCTCCTCCTGCTCAGGCTGCAAACAGCCCCGAGAGCCAAAAACCTCCAAAACCCCCCAAAAATTGCTTGGAAAGGGCACAGAGCTGGCCCAGTTCCTCCATCACAGGAGCCTGTGGGGGCAGGGAGGGGGGCCAGGGACCCCCAGAACCCCCAGATCTCTCAGCACCCCCAGAGCACAGGAGCAGCCCCAGCAATCCCAGATCCCAGCTCTGTTTTCCAAAGCCAGGACGTGAAGCCTTTTAAAAAAATCTCCTCTCGGAGCTCCTGCATTCCTGGGTGGAGAGTTTACATTCCCCCGTCCCCCGTGATCTGCGCTTCGCCTCCGGAAAACAAAGCAGCCTTGGGGGGGAGCAGCTTTTTGGGGAGCAGGACCCTCCAGCCACAGCCAGGACCCCGAGGGCAGCACCCCAAAACTGAAGCACCCAGCGCCAGGGCTGGAAACAGCCCAGAACCCCCTTGGCAAGGGGGTGGCACCCTCGGGGTGGGCACTGAGGGGTGCAGGGGGGGTCCCCTGATGTCTTGGCCGAGGCTTAGCCTGCCCATGCCACCACCAGAACAGACTGCAGGAATTTCCCTGCCTGAATTTCCACTTCCAGAGGCTCCCAGGGCAGGGGCTGGGGTGGCAGGGGATGCTGGGGTGTCAAGTCATCGCTGGAAAATTAAACCGGATCCAAAGAGTTTTTCCTTTCCAAAATGTGCTGGAGAGGCGCTGCCTTAACCCCTTCAGCTCCCGCCTCGCCCTCACCGCGGGACTGGGATTTTTAAGGGGGTTTGGGGATTTTCCCGGGCTTTGCTGGGGGAAGGGGAATGGTGCAATGCCACGGCAATCCCTCTTTGTGCTCCAGGGATCCCCAAATCCCCTGGAACGAGGGGGATCAGAAGGGCTGAGGCTCCCCAGGGTTGATTTTGGGGCATGCCTGGGGCCAGCGCTTCATGGCCAGGTCTCCCTCTCCATTTTGGGAAGAGTATTTTTTTTCATTCCAATTAAACCCAGCTGATTAAGTCCATCTTTTCAGCCCCCCCTCCCTGCCCTGAGTTGTCCCCCTCTAGCAGAAACTCCCCACATCCCCCCTCCAGCATCCCCCAAATCCCAACAGATCGAACCGGAGTCGCGACCGGGGCCCACCCCAGCCAAACCCCTAATCCCAGAGAAAATGTGAGCTATTTCCTCCCGGGGTGGGGGACACAGGAGAGGCCCCCCCTTCCCTCTGCACACTGAAAATTCCTCATTTTTCGGGTTAAAAATCTCTTTTTCCCCCCTTTCAAAGTGCTTTGTTCCAGCTGGAGGGAGGCGCTGGCTCATCCCCACGGGGCGGTGGGAGTGGGGGGCCCGGCAGAATCCATGGGAACCCCCACAATTTAATTATTGGGGTTTTTTGGGGAAAAAAAAAAGCCCTCGGGAATAATCTGGCATTTTTTGGCCTCGTTTGTATTTGTGAAGGGTTGTTCAAAAAGGGATTTGGGAGGAAAAGTCATCAGCCAAGTAGGGGGGCCCAGGGAGAGCCCCCGGGGCGGCAGCCCCAGCCCAGGGTCTCGTGGGAGCAGAGGGGTGGGGAAGAAAAAAATCCACTTTCTTGGGAGTTTTGAAAGGAGAGTGAGAAAAATGGGCTTGGTTTTGGGGGTTTTTGCCTTTTTTTACCCTTTTTTCCAGGGGCCAGCAGAGCAGGGCTGGAGGGAGCCGGGACAGAGTGGGAAGGGGGGAGCAGGGGGCCGAGGGTCCTCTCCCAGGCTTGGCAGTGTTTTTCCCCTTTTTCTCCTCTTTTTTCTCCGTTTTCCCATCTCTTTCTCTTTTTTCCTGATCCTTTTTCTCTCCTCATTTTTTTAATCTCCTTTTTCTCTTTTCCCCTCCTTTTTTATTTTTTTCTTTTTCCTCTCCTTCTCCTGTTTTTTCTCCCTTTCATTTTTTCCTCCTTTTTCTCATTTTTCTTCCCTTTTCTCCTTTTTTCTGCCCTTTTCTGTTTTTCTCCCTTTTCTCCTGTTTTCCTCCCCTTTTCTCCCACTTTTTTCCTCCCTTTCCTCCTTTTTCTCTCATTTTCCCCTTTTTCCCTTGCTTTTCTCCTTTTTTCACCCCTTGCTGCTCATTTTTCCCTCGTCTCCTCCTTTTTTCCTTCCTATTTTTCTTTCCTTTCCCCCTTTTTTCCTCCCTTTTCCACTGTTTTCTCCCCTTTTCGTTCTTTTTCCTCCCCTCTTCTCCTTCCTTTTTCTCCTATTCCTCCCTCCCTCTCCTCCTATTTTCTCCCTCTCTTTTTCCACATTTTAAAATACAAATATATACTTAAATTTACAAATGCTATTTACAGGTTTAATTACAAAAAAAAAAATTCAAAGAGAAAGAGAGACACCCCTTAGACGTTAATAAATCTAAAAATAAAAAATATATAATAACTCCTCCCCCCCCACCCCCCAAAAAAAAATATTTCAGGCTGAAGGGCGGCGGGGCCGGGGGGGTCACACCGTGGTCTCGCCCTGCTTGCTGTTGGTGAGCCGAGTGTAGAACTTCCTCCAGGAGTGCAGGGTTTTGCCAGACCATATCCAGAACCCGGAGGTGATGCCCACGATCAGAGTCATGAGATACTTGATCATGTAGACGGTGAAGTCGGGGGTCATGCGGGGGGTGAAGTGCAGCGGGCAGGGGATGGCCAAGCTCTTGCAGTTCTGGCTGATCCAGCTGCGCTCCCAGTGCTCGCGGAAGGCCTGCTCGTAGAAGTAGCAGGCGATGACGATGGTGGCCGGCACGGTGTAGAGCACGCTGAAGACCCCGATGCGAACCATGAGCCGCTCCAGCTTCTCCGTCTTGGTGCCGCCGTGCTTCATGATGGTGCGGATGCGGAAGAGGGAGACGAAGCCGGCCAGGAGGAAGGAGGTGCCGATGAAGAGGTAGACGAAGAGCGGGGCCAGCACGAAGCCTCGCAGAGGGTCGATGTTGTTGAGGCCCACGAAGCAGACGCCGCTCAGCAGGTCCCCGTCGATCTGCCCCATGGCCAGGATGGTGATGGTCTTGACCGCTGGCACTGCCCAGGCGGCCAAGTGGAAATACTGGGAGTTGGCCTCGATGGCCTCGTGGCCCCACTTCATGCCGGCGGCCAGGAACCAGGTGAGGGAGAGGATGACCCACCAGATGGAGCTGGCCATGCTGAAGAAGTAGAGCATCATGAAGAGAATGGTGCAGCCTTCCTTCTTGGTGCCCTGCACCACGGTGCGGTAGCCGTCCTCCTGGAAGCGCTCGTTGCAGACCACCCTCTCCTCCAGCACGAAGCCAGCGATGTAGGCCACTGACACCATGGTGTAGCAGCCCGAGAGGAAGATGATGGGTCGCTCAGGGTAGCGGAAGCGCTGCATGTCCACCAGGTAGGTGGTGACGGTGAAGAAGGTGGAGGCGCAGCACAGGACGGACCAGATGAGGATCCAGATGCGGGCAAAGCGGATCTCGTCCTCGTTGAAGAACATGTGGCCGTCGGGCCGGGTGGGCTCGCAGGGCGCCGCGCAGTCCTTCTCCCCCAGGAACTTGTAGTTGAGGTAGCTGGGCACCTTCAGCGCCCGCGGGCAGTGGAAGGGGTGGTCCAGGGTGGCGTAGCGAGGGGCACCAGGGGGGCCCTGGCCGGCCAGCGGGGGGGGGGC
>NW_005054518.1:831352-831648 GCF_000277835.1 Geospiza fortis
TCCAAACGGCAGAGGAGGGGGAAAAGAAGCCCTGGGGAAGTTTCTCCCCCTCTTCTCTCCCCCTTCCAAGTCATCGCTGGAAAATTAAACCGGATCCAAAGAGTTTTTCCTTTCCAAAATGTGCTGGAGAGGCGCTGCCTTAACCCCTTCAGCTCCCGCCTCGCCCTCACCGCGGGACTGGGATTTTTAAGGGGGTTTGGGGATTTTCCCGGGCTTTGCTGGGGGAAGGGGAATGGTGCAATGCCACGGCAATCCCTCTTTGTGCTCCAGGGATCCCCAAATCCCCTGGAACCAGT
>NW_005054518.1:835919-839409 GCF_000277835.1 Geospiza fortis
GGCCAAGGGGGGGCTCGGGGGGTCCCAACCAGCCCAGCCCGACCCCCAAACTGCTCCTCCAAACGGCAGAGGAGGGGGAAAAGAAGCCCTGGGTAAGTTTCTCCCCCTCTTCTCTCCCCCTTCCAAGTCATCGCTGGAAAATTAAACCGGATCCAAAGAGTTTTTCCTTTCCAAAATGTGCTGGAGAGGCGCTGCCTTAACCCCTTCAGCTCCCGCCTCGCCCTCACCGCGGGACTGGGATTTTTAAGGGGGTTTGGGGATTTTCCCGGGCTTTGCTGGGGGAAGGGGAATGGTGCAATGCCACGGCAATCCCTCTTTGTGCTCCAGGGATCCCCAAATCCCCTGGAACGAGGGAGACCAGAAGGGCTGAGGCTCCCCAGGGTTGATTTTGGGGCATGCCTGGGGCCAGCGCTTCATGGCCAGGTCTCCCTCTCCATTTTGGGAAGAGTATTTTTTTTCATTCCAATTAAACCCAGCTGATTAAGTCCATCTTTTCAGCCCCCCCTCCCTGCCCTGAGTTGTCCCCCTCTAGCAGAAACTCCCCACATCCCCCCTCCAGCATCCCCCAAATCCCAACAGATCGAACCGGAGTCGCGACCGGGGCCCACCCCAGCCAAACCCCTAATCCCAGAGAAAATGTGAGCTATTTCCTCCCGGGGTGGGGGACACAGGAGAGGCCCCCCCTTCCCTCTGCACACTGAAAATTCCTCATTTTTCGGGTTAAAAATCTCTTTTTCCCCCCTTTCAAAGTGCTTTGTTCCAGCTGGAGGGAGGCGCTGGCTCATCCCCACGGGGCGGTGGGAGTGGGGGGCCCGGCAGAATCCATGGGAACCCCCACAATTTAATTATTGGGGTTTTTTGGGGAAAAAAAAAAGCCCTCGGGAATAATCTGGCATTTTTTGGCCTCGTTTGTATTTGTGAAGGGTTGTTCAAAAAGGGATTTGGGAGGAAAAGTCATCAGCCAAGTAGGGGGGCCCAGGGAGAGCCCCCGGGGCGGCAGCCCCAGCCCAGGGTCTCGTGGGAGCAGAGGGGTGGGGAAGAAAAAAATCCACTTTCTTGGGAGTTTTGAAAGGAGAGTGAGAAAAATGGGCTTGGTTTTGGGGGTTTTTGCCTTTTTTTACCCTTTTTTCCAGGGGCCAGCAGAGCAGGGCTGGAGGGAGCCGGGACAGAGTGGGAAGGGGGGAGCAGGGGGCCGAGGGTCCTCTCCCAGGCTTGGCAGTGTTTTTCCCCTTTTTCTCCTCTTTTTTCTCCGTTTTCCCATCTCTTTCTCTTTTTTCCTGATCCTTTTTCTCTCCTCATTTTTTTAATCTCCTTTTTCTCTTTTCCCCTCCTTTTTTATTTTTTTCTTTTTCCTCTCCTTCTCCTGTTTTTTCTCCCTTTCATTTTTTCCTCCTTTTTCTCATTTTTCTTCCCTTTTCTCCTTTTTTCTGCCCTTTTCTGTTTTTCTCCCTTTTCTCCTGTTTTCCTCCCCTTTTCTCCCACTTTTTTCCTCCCTTTCCTCCTTTTTCTCTCATTTTCCCCTTTTTCCCTTGCTTTTCTCCTTTTTTCACCCCTTGCTGCTCATTTTTCCCTCGTCTCCTCCTTTTTTCCTTCCTATTTTTCTTTCCTTTCCCCCTTTTTTCCTCCCTTTTCCACTGTTTTCTCCCCTTTTCGTTCTTTTTCCTCCCCTCTTCTCCTTCCTTTTTCTCCTATTCCTCCCTCCCTCTCCTCCTATTTTCTCCCTCTCTTTTTCCACATTTTAAAATACAAATATATACTTAAATTTACAAATGCTATTTACAGGTTTAATTACAAAAAAAAAAATTCAAAGAGAAAGAGAGACACCCCTTAGACGTTAATAAATCTAAAAATAAAAAATATATAATAACTCCTCCCCCCCCACCCCCCAAAAAAAAATATTTCAGGCTGAAGGGCGGCGGGGCCGGGGGGGTCACACCGTGGTCTCGCCCTGCTTGCTGTTGGTGAGCCGAGTGTAGAACTTCCTCCAGGAGTGCAGGGTTTTGCCAGACCATATCCAGAACCCGGAGGTGATGCCCACGATCAGAGTCATGAGATACTTGATCATGTAGACGGTGAAGTCGGGGGTCATGCGGGGGGTGAAGTGCAGCGGGCAGGGGATGGCCAAGCTCTTGCAGTTCTGGCTGATCCAGCTGCGCTCCCAGTGCTCGCGGAAGGCCTGCTCGTAGAAGTAGCAGGCGATGACGATGGTGGCCGGCACGGTGTAGAGCACGCTGAAGACCCCGATGCGAACCATGAGCCGCTCCAGCTTCTCCGTCTTGGTGCCGCCGTGCTTCATGATGGTGCGGATGCGGAAGAGGGAGACGAAGCCGGCCAGGAGGAAGGAGGTGCCGATGAAGAGGTAGACGAAGAGCGGGGCCAGCACGAAGCCTCGCAGAGGGTCGATGTTGTTGAGGCCCACGAAGCAGACGCCGCTCAGCAGGTCCCCGTCGATCTGCCCCATGGCCAGGATGGTGATGGTCTTGACCGCTGGCACTGCCCAGGCGGCCAAGTGGAAATACTGGGAGTTGGCCTCGATGGCCTCGTGGCCCCACTTCATGCCGGCGGCCAGGAACCAGGTGAGGGAGAGGATGACCCACCAGATGGAGCTGGCCATGCTGAAGAAGTAGAGCATCATGAAGAGAATGGTGCAGCCTTCCTTCTTGGTGCCCTGCACCACGGTGCGGTAGCCGTCCTCCTGGAAGCGCTCGTTGCAGACCACCCTCTCCTCCAGCACGAAGCCAGCGATGTAGGCCACTGACACCATGGTGTAGCAGCCCGAGAGGAAGATGATGGGTCGCTCGGGGTAGCGGAAGCGCTGCATGTCCACCAGGTAGGTGGTGACGGTGAAGAAGGTGGAGGCGCAGCACAGGACGGACCAGATGAGGATCCAGATGCGGGCAAAGCGGATCTCGTCCTCGTTGAAGAACATGTGGCCGTCGGGCCGGGTGGGCTCGCAGGGCGCCGCGCAGTCCTTCTCCCCCAGGAACTTGTAGTTGAGGTAGCTGGGCACCTTCAGCGCCCGCGGGCAGTGGAAGGGGTGGTCCAGGGTGGCGTAGCGAGGGGCACCAGGGGTGCCCTGGCCGGCCAGCGGCGTGGCGCTGGTCAGCAGCGCCGGCGGGGCCAGATCGGCTCGGCGCCGTGCCGGGGGAAGTTCTCACATCGCAACCGCTCCGGCCACTGGAAGCCAAATTTGTTCATGAGGGCCTCGCAGCCCTGGCGCGCCCGCTCGCAGATGGAGCGGCACGGCGGGATGGCCTGCTCCAGCACCGTGCACACCGGCGCGTACATGGAGCACAGGAAGAACTTCAGCTCCAGCGAGCACTGCACCTTCACCAGCGGGTAGAACTGGTGGACCTCCAGCCCCGCATCCTCCTGGTTGGTGTGACCCAGCAGGTTGGGCATGATGGTCTGGTTGTAGGCGATGTCAGTGCAGAGAGGGATGGAGATGGGCTGGCAGTAGCCGTGGTCAGGGATGGAGATGCCCCGCTCG
>NW_005054518.1:840764-842024 GCF_000277835.1 Geospiza fortis
CTCCCTCCCCTGTCTCCTGCATCTCCCATGTACCCTGTGCCCCCCAAATGCTCTGCACCCCCCGTGTCCCCTGCCCCCTGTGTCCCCTGCATCCCCCACCGTGTCCCCTAGCCCTGCTGTGGCCTCAGCACTCCCTCCATGTCCTTCGGCCCCTCTGTGTCTCCTGTGCCCCCCTTGTGTCCTCTGCACTGCTCATGTCCCCAACCCCCACCTTGGCCCTCCACCTGTGGGGCTGCACCCCCCATCCCAAGACCCCTCTAAGGTGCTGCAAGGGGTCCCCCACTGTCCCCAGGCCCCACTTCAGGGTGCAGTGGAGCAGGATTAGCTCCCATGCCCTACTGGAGACCTTCAGGACAGGGTGTACTGGCCCCAACATCCCTTGTCCCCAGGCGTCAGCCAGGCAGTGCCACCACCCCATGGGCACCCCTAGGGCGCTGCACCCCCAAAAGGCCACGGCACAGCCAGGGGTGTCCCCAAAACAGGGCAGTGGGAGAGGCCTGGGGGACTGGGACACATGGTTGGGACTGGGAGACACTGGGAGGACTGGGAGACACTGGGAGGGGGAGTCTTGGACACGGCAGGGATATGCCTGGAGCGAGCCAGGACACACTGGGGGGATCCAGGGCATGCTGGGGGGATCTGGGACACACGAGGGGGGACTGGAACACACTGGGGAAACACTGGAACACACTGGGGAAACACTGGAACACACTGTGGGGGACACTGGGACACTGTGGGGGACACTGGGACACACTGTGGGGGACACTGGGACACAGCAGGGGGATCCAGGATGTGCTGGGGCCATCGCAGACACATTGAGAGTGTTGGGACACAGGGAGGGCAAGCACAGGGGGGTCGTGGGACACACCGGGGGGTCAAACACACACTGGGGGGCACCGGGACACACTGGGGAGACTCAGACACACTGGGAGAGACTGGGACCCACTGGAGTTTCCATTTCAGGGAACGAAACTTTGGTGATCACCCCAAATTTTGGCAGTAGAATGGGGGCTGCCTTTCCCAAGGCAAGGAGCTGCTTTTCCCCCCGTTTCCCTGGGGGGGCTGTGGTGGGGAGCCCCCTGCCCCCGTCCGCTCCGTTTTGGGGGGCTGGGGGATGAAGAGCAGCCCTGGGGGCTGTGGTGGGGGAACCCCCTGCCCCGGTCCGCTCCGTTTTGGGGGGCTGGGGGGCTCCCGGCAGCCCCCTTCCCTCCCTCCCTCCCTGCGCGTCCTCCCTCCCTTTCTCTCCCTTTCCTGTAACTT
>NW_005054518.1:842438-844516 GCF_000277835.1 Geospiza fortis
CCGGCCCTACGGAAGCACAGGCTGGTTGGGTGCCCCCCACCGTGTCCCCCAGACCCACAGCGACAGGGAAGGAGGGGTACAAGGGTGTCTGCACAGCCACGTGGATCTTGGCTGCCTAAACGCTTCAGAGTTTGGATTCTTTCTGAAGATGGGGGGGTTTCACTTCCAGAAGGGGTTGCAGAGGCTGGCCCCGTGCTCCCTGTCCTCCTGGGTGCTGGTGGCTCGGGACAAGGGTCCCCGGAGCCTCCAGGGACACACTGGGACATGGTTCCACCTAGAGTGGGTGCCGAGCCCTCCTGGGGAGGGCAAAACCCAGAGCAGACTGACCAGTCAGCCCTGACAGGAACCCCTGGGTGGGCTGGGGGCGTCAGGGGACACCCCAGGGAAGCAGCCAGTGGGGTCCTGCCCACTCAGGGGTGTCCCCTCCCAGGGACATTCAGGGTGGCCAGGGAATCCTGTTGATATCACTTGTCCCTGGCACCAGGCTCCCAGCCCCATCCCCAGGCCCTGCCAGAGGCATAAGGGGTGGTAGAGGGTGCTGCCCCCTCCCCAGAACTTCCCAGGGGGGTCTGGGCTGGGTGTCCTGGGTGGAGCGAACACTGTGAAGTCAAGGACCAACCCTTGCACCCAGTGGGAGAGGGTGGGTGCTACCCAGACTGGGCTTTACTGGGAGTATGGGGCCAAACCCAGCTCTCCCCCCCAGCTCCCCTTCGTGTCCTCACAGAGCTGCTCAGGGTGGGGGGCACCCAGGAGCCCCAATCCTCCCACTGCTCCACTCTCACTTCATCCCAGTATGGCACTGGGGGATGCTGGTAGGCACCCAGTGTTGCCAGTCCCCTGCTCCCAGCCCCCAAGGGTCCCCAGGGGGAGGCCCATGGGTACGGCCACCTCCAAAGGTCTGGTGGCTCCTGTGTCCCTCGAGGAGCAGGACATGGTGCCCATGCACCTCCCTTCCTGGGATTCCTCCAGCACCATGAGGTGCCAGGATGCCCATGGGGTCCTCCCTGCACCCATCAAAGCCAGGGATGGGGGACTCAACTGGGAGCACCCATATCACCCCCAGCAGCACCCTAGCCCAGCCACGGGCTGGTGGCCTCTTTCTGAGCCTCCTCCCTGGGGACAGGTGGTGGCACCACATCTGGCACAGGCCCTGTGTGTGGCCCCACGCAGGGCTGGTGGCAGTACCACTCTGAAGGGCAGAACTTCCAGGGGGCACTCGCAAGTGTCCCTTAGGGATGGGCACAGAGGATGGCAAAGCACAAGCGGGGAATGGAGGGGCTGTGGCGGGCGATGCCAGGCAGGATGGGGACCTCGGGGGTCCCCCAGGAGCGCAGAGGAAGGGAAGGGCCCCCCAGCCCTGCCCTTGGCTTTGTTTCACACTTAAGAGCCTCTAATTAAAACCAGGCACAAAGGCCCTGGCTGGCTGCAGGCAGGAGGTGCCAGCACAGGACGGGGGTCTGTCACCAAGGGAACAGGAGTGACACGGGGTCCTGGGCATGGGTCCTGCATGCCTGGTGTGAGCGGGCACACGAGTGCCCAGACACACAGACACACGTGCAGACACACACACGTGTGCTGCCTACCCTGTGGGCCAGGGAGAGGAGTGCTCAGGCCTGGTTTGTACTGGTCTGAACTGGTCTGATGGTCTGCAGTGGCTCCGTGTGTGGGAGGGGTCTGTGAGCAGCCCTGCCCAGGGGGGCTGGGGGCAGAGATGAGCCCTGGGCTGCGTGTGGGGTGAGCCAAGCCCTGGGGGCAGCCTGGCTGGCAGCGGGCACAGCTTTAGCCAAGGACCACAGAGGGTCCCCAGCTGGGATCGGGGGGCTGGTGGGTGACCCCGAGACTGAGCTGGGGGATGAGCCCCCCCCCCCCACACAATATGGGTCGGCCTGCCTGGATCCCTCGGGGTGCTGAGACCCCAAAGTTGTGCTGTCCCCCAAAGCCACCCCCGGTGCTGGTGGGGCACAAAGCCCACCGGGGTGGGCGTGGGGAAAGTGGCTTAAGCACACCTTGACCTTGCTGGCGGGGGAGGATCCCCTCAGCTTGTCGGACACATCTCCTGCCAGCGCCGGCATTGAGAG
>NW_005054518.1:844535-848231 GCF_000277835.1 Geospiza fortis
TTAGGCATCTCCTGCTGCGAGAGATGGATTAGGGGCTTCGGGGAGGCCGGGGGACAGCCAGCGCCACCGCCACCGGGCCGCCACGGCCGCGTGCCGGCCGCCAGGCCACAGGGACAGCGTGGGCACGGTGGGCACGCAGCCACTGCCCCATGGCACCGTCCTGCTGGGACACCGGGGCAGCAGGACGGGACCCCAAAACAGAGAAATGTGTGTGTGTGTGTGCGTGTGTGTGTGTGAGAGTGTGTGTGTGTGGGAAGAGCCAAGGGCTGTCCCTGCAGGGAGGGGACACAGGGCTGGCAGCCCCCGCTGTGGGCCCCCCTGGCCTGGCTGCAGCTGTCACTGTCAGGGCTCGGGTATTTTTAGAGCCACCCCAGACCGCAGTGACCATTTCTGCCCACGGAGTGCACGGGATCACAGCGGGGAGGGGAGGGGGGAAATGGGCACAAATTTCCTTTTTGGCTCTGCTTTGGGGTTGGAAGGGCCCTTTCAGTCCCAGGGAAGCACCTGGAGCTGGCAGTGGGTCCCCATATTGGTGGGGTGGGCATGGTCCAACCATCTCAGCTCTGTCCCCGTGCTGGGTTGGGGTCTGTGTTCCCAGGGCAGTGACAGTGATGTCCCCACAGGGACAGCCTGGACCCCTGGATGTCCCCCAGGAACTGTGGCAGGTCTGTGGGGTGGCCTCTGTGGTGGAAGTGCAGGAGGGATGGGGTGCCCCTCTGGCCACCCCTCCCTCTCCCAGGAACAGCTGTGCCCCCAGCTGGGGGCAGGGGACCTGCCAGCACTGGGCATGTGACAGGAGGTGATAGAGCTGCTATTTATACCCTCCTGTGTCAGGGCTGGCTGTGGGGACATCAGTGAGCCCATGCCACTGGCCCGTGGTGACTCTCAGGGTCCCCTGAGTGCCCATCTGTCCCCCAGCACCCACCAAACCCCCCTGTAGGGAGGGGTGGGCTCAGTGTGACCAGAAGTGTCACACTCCACAGTGTCACAAAGCCATTCCAACTGTCACCAGCCCATTGGGGACACAGAGGCACCTCTGTGCCCAGTGGGGGCACAGAACTAACAGAGGGACATGGATCTGTCCCCATGCCCAGTGGGATCAGAGTTGTCCCCACTGTGGACTCTGAGCTGTCCCTGTGTCTGACAGTGCATGAAGTTGTTCCCAACTAGGACACTGAGTTGTCCCTGTGCCCAGTAGGACACAGAGCTGTCCCTGTGCCAGTCCCTCCAGGCTAGAGGGTACCAGAGGGGGGCAGATGTGTCCCCCAAATGCCACAGGTCCTGGAGGGCACACGTCCCCAGCAGCAGAGGCGCTTGGCACAGGGAGATGCCAAGTGGAGAGGCATTAATTCCTGGCCTCCCTCCTGCTCCTGTGGCAGCAGGGCTGCGGAGCACAGCCCAGAGAGGGCCCCCCTGAGACAAGGGGCTCCCCAGAGAAGAGGGGCTCCCCAGAGAGGAGGGCCCCTGGTGAATGCAGCACCAGCTCCTGGTTCTGCAGTGAGGGGCCTCTGCCCATGCTGGGCCCTGGGGTCCCCTGGCTTGGGGACACTGCACCCTTTGAGCACCCCAGGCAGAGAAGCCCAGGGACACAGCTCACCCCTCTGGCACCAAGTGACACAGGCAGGGCTGAGAGGCCTTGGCAGCACTGGGGGCCCCAGGACCATCCCTGCTGTGAGCTCAGCAGGCCTGGAGTGCCAGGTTCCCAAAGGCCAGGCAGGCAGAGCTGGGTTCCCCCCAGCCATGGGTGATGATCAACACCAGCTTTGTGCACCCAGTGGGGTGGGGGATGTTGAGAAGGGACAAAGGACACCAGTCCTGCCACCCTCCCCAGGGGTCCCCACATTCCCTGTCCCAGGTTCATCCCACCTGGCTTGACACAGCCCCACCTCCTTGCAGGGCCTTGTCTGGCTCAGCACCCCATGGTGGGTGGGTGTCCAGGGGGTGGCTGGGGGTCCCAGTGACCACCTGGGTGCGTCAGGAGCTCCCTGTTGTGGGCACAGCCCCTGCAGTGGGCCCAGGGGTGCCCACCCAGGACCCACGGGTGAGCTGGGCTGCAGGGCATTTGACTGAGTCACCCACAGGGGTGTCCCACATGTTGTGGTCAGGCTCCCAGGCAGGGGAACCAGGTCCATGTGTCCAGGACCTGAGTGCTTTGGGAGGCTAAGGAGGGAACCACAGATCTGGCATGGGACACTGGGGTTTTTGTGGGGAGTTGAGTAAAGCTGACAGGCAGAGCATCAACAGGATGTTCTCAGGGCAATGAGGAGCAAATTCAATCATGTTTCTGCCCAGCAAGAAATGGACAGAAACAGGGCCACTCTGCACTGCAGAAGTCCCAGCTCACAGCCACCAAGCCCTTCTCAGCACACAGGGCTGGCTGGTCCCAGGAGAGAGGCAAGGTTAGAATCACAGGATATTAGGGGTAGGGATGGACCTTAAAGACCATCTAGTCCCACCCCCATGCTGCTCAAGGCCTTACCCAACCCGGCTTTGAACACTGCCAGGGTTGGGGCATCCAGCACCTCCCTTTCCTGGGAGGTTTTTATTTCCAGGATATCCAGGGGAATTCCCACAGGGCTGCTGTGGTGGGGCAGCAGGCTGAGCACAGCATTCCCTCCTAACAAGTGAGGGAACACACGTTCCATGCAGGGCTTCTGGCAGCACAGGCCAGCCTGGCTCACCGGAGGAACAAATCGGGTCTAGAGCTACCCCGTGGAGTACAAAGCACAAGCAGTGCTTCAGGACTCACTGCCTCGCTGGGCAGGGCACAGGTGTCCCCTCAGGGACAGCTCTGGTGGCACATGGAGGCTCAGAGAACACACTGCAGACAGCCCCGATCCCGAACTCCTCTCCCTCACCCGGCCCTGACAGGCAGCAGAGGGCAGCAGGGCCCGGCCAGAGAAGCTGCTGCGGGGAGAGGGAAAGCAGTGAATGAATGGAGAGACAGATGGGATCCGTTTTTCCTGCTGTCAGGGCAGGCGGAGGGCCGGCGACACACGGCACGGTGCTCAGGGACAGCTGGTGACAGCTGTGCTGGGGGATGGAGAAGCAGAGACCTCTGCACACCCGGACCCAAATCCCAAACCCAGACCTCAAACCAGACCCCAGATAGAAGCTTTGCCCACAAATCCAGACCCAGACCCAGACCCCATCCCCTAACACCAAACCCAGCCAAGGCCCCTGTGAAAAGTGACTGCCGTTTTTCACAGCCCCCAAATCCATCAAACAGCCCCAAGTCCCCAATCCTGGCCCCCAAATCCAGATCCGGATCTGGATCTTAGACCCGACCCCGATCCCAAACCGGACCCAGACTCCAGACCCTGACCTAGCACCAGCCCCCAGCCCCCCGGTACTGTCCGCGGCCCTGCAGAGGGCAGGGCTGGGCTGGGCTGTACGATCCGGGCACACACTTCCCGCTCAGGGGCGGAGAGGCCCTCACAGCCCGGCCTGAGGGCTGCGGCAGGAGCCGGGGATACGAGCACGGGGGCTCTGTCGGGCCCTGGGCTGCACTGCGGGGCTGGCTCTGAGCAGCTCGATGCGCTCAGGATTTGTTCTGGGCACCGCCTCAGGGCTGGGCACCATTTCTGCGATGCCCGTGAGGCCTCACCGGCCCCGGGCCGCTCCCCGCGCCGAGGGGCCCCGCCGAGCGGGCTCTGCGCATGCGCCGCCCCAGCAGGCGGCACGGCCCGCGGCGCA
>NW_005054518.1:849225-863731 GCF_000277835.1 Geospiza fortis
AGCGCGCCGTCCGAACATCTGCCGGCGACCCCCTTGTCTGTGGAAAAAACGCCTCTTGCTTCTCACAGCCGGCCCCCTCGCCAAAACATCAGTATTTCAACGTAATTAACGCTACTGATGCTGTTTGAAAGGGGGTTTAAATAAACAATGGGGAAATTAACGTTGACTCATTAAGCTCGAACAATGACATGTTGTTCTCTGACTTCAGCCCGAGAGAGTCTCGGGGTTAGAAAGGAAAACAAAAGGAGCGAGGATAACGCTGCTCGAGGAGAGTCGTGGATGAGCTGTTCTGTGGGTCCTTGTTTCGGGTGCTGTTCATCCTCACTCGGGCCTTTCACCCAAAGACTTGGGAGGGTTTTTATAATGTGCACCTTGCGTAATTCTGCTTCATCTGGCATTAAGGTGCAGTCTTGGAAGCAGTCAGGACATCCAGGAGTGACTAATTTATGTTGGTTCTGGATGTTATAAGGGGTGCACGCTTCAAAAATTGTTACTAAAGTGTGCTAGAAACACACAAGAAAATAAATCCCGGCGTGGTTGTGTGCAGTGTTGGCATTGCCTGCTCTGAGGATGGAGGTTTGGCTCCTGCCACAGCCCCAAACGTGGGCTTGTTTGCATCCTTCATTTCCTTCAATGAAGAAATGAGCCATAATTAACACTGGAATAGTCTGATTTAGCTTTGAAGTTTGTGTTTCAGGAAGTGGAGCGAGCCAGATCTTGGGCTTGAAACAGATTTCTTGTAATCCTTTGGTAAGGGAGAGATGGGGAACCTAAACCAAGTACTGTGGCTGTGCCCAGGGAACAGGTGAGCTCTGCTGTCATGTCCTTGTTCCTGTCCCTTGGTGGGGAAACCCCATGGCAAGAAAAATAATTGTAGTGGCAAAACCTGTTAGTGTGTCGTGGCTCTGGACACACAGGGGGAATGTGTGGTGATGGCAGGGAGGAAACTCAGCTCCATTACCTGATCCCAAGATCTTGGAAGTTGCTGAGTGTGCCTGGGGACAATAACTGAAGTCCCCTGTGTCCCCTTGACTTTAAAAAAGGGCACTGTTCTAAATTGGGATTTATCTGTGCTAAATACCAGGCTTTCCTTGTCCTTCCCATAGACTAGAGTGAAAAATAAAATGATAAGGTTTGGTTTTATGAAAGGGTCACTGATCTATTCTTCCCTGCCTGAAAATATGCCAGGGAGAAGAGAGACATTTTATTTTGTGTTAAAGCTTCCTGTGAGGAAAAAGTGGAATCACTCCCCTGGGAGGAGCAGTTTGGAGCTGGTTGAGGCTGCAGAGGACTGAAGGTGAAAACAGTGAGCTGTGGAAGAGGAGATCTGAGGGGGACTGGGACAAGGTCACACTGAATTTTGGGAGCTCAGGGGCCTGTGCACCTACCCCTGACAGCTGGGCATTCTAACAGTTTTTCCACAGTATATTGATGGAGGAAAGCTTTTGGCTGAAGAAGAAGGAAAAATAAGGTTGAAAATCACTTTCAAAGAAGACTTTTGAGTTTTCTTCTCCATATTGAGACAGAGATTGCTTGAGCTGTACCATGGGTGTGGAATACAGGAAATGCTTGCTGTGCTGGGTATTTGCAGGGCTGCTGTGGCCATAGGTAAAAATACACCTGTGAGTGCCTCTGTAGAAAATCCTGCTCTGCAAATATAGCACAACCAGGAGTGTTTCTGTTGCTTTAGGGATGCCCTTTTCACACAGCTGTAGTTCTTTGGCAGGTGAAATTTCTGTCCTTGGAGCAGGTGTGACTCTAGATGTGATCCAAGTCCCAGGGAGCATGGCCAGAGGGAGACAGGCTCTAAAATTACACAGCTTGATCAGGGATGGATGCAGTGTGGGGAGGGAGGCTGCAGAGAGCTCTTGGGTTTTGTTCTGGGGTGATCTCCTTGTGATCTCAAAGTGAAAGGATCTGTAGCAGTTTGGAGAGAGGGAGAAGAACAAAAGGTTGGGAGTAAAGAGTATAGGTCAAAGGAACCTTTTAGCTGTTGGGGAGAAAGGCAGATATCTTGGGATTAGTGATGTGGTTAATGAAAAAGTCACTGGATGAAAAAAAAAAGCATTTCAGAGTTCTCATTATTATCAGCTGCCTTTCTGGAGAGGAGCTGGAAAGAGTCTGGGTTGGGAGGATCAGTTTGGCAAGAGTGCAGATTGAGCACTGTAGGCAGGGCAGAGCTGGCAGTGCAGGGTTAGCAGAGGTGATCCTCGGCTTTCTGAGCTTCTGATATGCTGGAGAAAAGTGGATTAAAGGTGAGAGCTGCTGGGAGCTGTTCCTCCCTCCCCTGTGCCTGACTGAAGAAAGATCAGTGCTATCAGGGAGGCTGGAATGGAAACATACAGCACTGCAGGAAAAGCAGGAAGGAAGGACCTAAATCAGCTGAGAAAGAGAAGGTGTCCACGGTCTGTGGTGCTTGGAAAGGTGCTCAGGGGAGAAGGGTTCTGCTGGGTTGGGCAGAGGGACCAGCTGAGAACTGGAGAGATAAGAGGAGTGAAGGATCTTCCCATAGCTGCACCCAAAGTGATGTGGCTGAAGAGAGCTGCAAGAGGGAGTGATGCTCCTCTCAGGGATTTCTGGGGAGAAAAGTGGCTTGTGTAAGGATAAGAAAGTCAAATATCCCTAAGGATGAAGGTCATGGTGTGGAGGGAGAGGAGAAAGATTGTATACATGAAATTATAGCGACCTCTCTGTGTCGGGTGGAAGGAACCTTGAAGCTGAGGGTGGTTTGGAAGTTGAAATTGCCAAAGCAGGAATGGCACTGGAGGATATCACTGCAGTGAGCTGATTAGGCAGCCCTTGGGTTTTTCCTCACAGGATTGTTGTGCTGTTGCTGTGCTCTGTAGCTTTAGAAGCCACACTAAAGGCTTAGATCCTCTTCCCTTTTTGCTTTAAGCTCTGAAACCTTAGAGAAACTTGGAAAGTCCCCGGCTTTGAGTGTCTTTTGCAGGTGCTGAACCTGAGGGCAGCTCCATAGAAAGGCCTTGAGCTGTGCTCTGCCTGTCCTGGGGATTTTTCCCTTCCCAGGCCAGCACAGGGGTTTGCTTGGGAGCCTTGGGCAGGGAAATGGATCAATGGAGGAGAAGGGATATCCCTGACCTTCCTTCTCTTGCCTCTCTTCTAGGCTCTGCAATGGCAAGTGAAGTCTTGGGTGGCTCATCCAAATAAATCCCGACCTTTTTCCATTTTCCATCCAAGAGAGGTTATTTTTTGAGTTTCTGACAAGCTTAGTTCTTGGGGTGAAGGTCTGGGGGACTTGTCTGTCACAGGCTCTGTCGCTTGTCTGTGCCACTGTCCCCTGGACTGATGGGCTTTCCTGGCAGAGACAAATGAGAACCACCATAACTTTGAGGAATTCTGAACAATAGCTGTAGATGATGCTAACTGAATATTGTAGGAACATTAATGAAAGCTGTATGGACATATGAAACTGCTGCAATAAGCAAATATATATTTTTAGTGCTATTTTGAAAAGATTTGCAATGATTTTATTCTTTGTATCAGGTATGCAAGCTCAAAGAATAAATATCCTGGATATCTCTCTCGCTGAAATCCAGTGGAGCTCCCACTTACTCCCAGATGTTGAGAAAATGTTTTCTTGCTGCATTTTTCTCCTTTTCATTGTTGAAGCAGAAATATTACCAGCCATATGTGTCTATGTGTACAATAATTTCCTCTTCCTACGTACATTGCACTTACTGGCATCATTAGCCAGACGGAACACAGGCTGTTCTGTCTCTTGTTTTTGTGCTGTTGTGTAGTCTGTGCAATGGAATAACACTTCCACCCAGCAGGAAGAGCCATGCCTGCTTTTCCCTGCTGGGTGGAAGTGTGACCAGTCTGAATCTCAGCCTGCTAATTCCAAGAAGATAGGTGGGTTTTTTTTCTTTCCCTCCACAAAGGATTTGAAGAGCTAAGCCAGCACATCGCTGTGCTTCTGGCCCTGCCTGCTTCCAGCAGGTTGAGCTGAGCGCTGCTGGCAGGGGGATTTTGTGCTTTTTAATTGGCAGAATGTCAGGGATAAGTTCTGCTCCCAAGCAGCTTAGGCAGCGCTTTACTGGACAGCTGGGCCAGCAGCGAGGGGGTTTAGAATCCGTCCTTAACCACTGTGGCCGTGGCTGCAGCTTCACTTCCCAGGTGCTGCTGGAGGGGAGTGCATTTGGTTTTCATGTCCTTCCGCAGGACCAGCTGCTCGGGTGATGTGGCACTGGGAGCTCATGCCCTGCAGAGAGATAAAGAGGGGCATTTTCTCTGCCTGCCTTTACTAATTGGGAAAAGAAAAACTTAATGTGGGGGAAGGAGGATTGAAATCTGCAAAATCTGTTACGCTGAGCTCTCAGCTGATCCAGGATCCTGGGGTGTGAGTTTGCCTTTGGCAGGAGTAGCTGCAAGAGTCAGGAGGCAACCTGTGCCTTTCCATAGGGTGTTTTTTAACTGAAGAATTAATCTGAGATTTTAGAAGATGGATTAGAATTGTTTTGAGGTTTTAATTTATCATTTGATTCAGGTTATATTTCGGGTGTGGGCCCAGCACAGGAAGAATAGAGCTCCTACCTCCTTGGCAGGACGGTCTGACCTTTCAGTTGAGCAAAGCAAGGAACAGCAGAGCTGTGACTGATTTTTTTAACCTCCCTGTGTGAGCAAGGAGGGGGGGAGAGGACTGGGGGAAAATGTGTTCTAAAGTAAATCAAGTAGTATTGGTTCCAGTTTTAGAACATCCCAGTAGAGTCTGAACTTCAGTGTGGATTTCTGGGATTCACGTGGTGAGGTGATTTTATATAGACCTTTCCTGTCTTGGTTGTGCCTTTTCCCAGTCTGTGTTGTCACTTCTCTCCTACAGTGATGGTCTCCATTGCTGAGGCCCAGTGAAAGGAAAGGAAACACTTTGTCCTACAGTCCCACAAGCCATGGCTGAGCCACCTCAGCTTCTTCTGAGTCACCTTCTCTAAGACAAAGCCCACCCCTCTACCCAGGCTCCTGCCACCTCTGGGTGGGAATGTGGAGCTCATCTGATAAAAAGCATTGCTGCAGTTCTAGGGCAGCACTTCCTCGGTTAACAGAAGCTTTTCTCCTACCACATGGTTTTAAACTTTCAGGAATTCTTGCTGCTTTCTCCCTTCAGGCAACCCTATGGGCAGTTAATTTGAGATTTTGGCCATTCACAGTTTTAAAGCCAGAAGTTAATATTAGGATGGTGGCTTTAAATATCCAGGCATCACTTAAGTTTCAATTCCCATTTTGACCCAGTTCTGAGTCCAGGAGTTTGTGTTTGGCTGCAGTATTCCTCCCTTGAAGACAACTGGTGATGGGGAACATTTTCCTTTGTAGATGGTTCTGGTAGTTTAGCCATTGAAAGCTGCATTTTCCTTAATTTTTCTTCTAGATTTTCTTTATTTATAGCTCTTTGCTGAGCTTTATGTCCTTCTCTGCTGTGCCAAAGCACACATTACTACTCTTTGTCCTCTTATGTGAAGGCATATACAGCATTTCTGCTCAGTTTTAGCTTTTGAGAGCCTTAATGGCTCTGAATTCTGTTATTGTTCTCTGTGTTGTTACAGCATTCTGCATCCTAAATTGTCCACACTTGTAATTGGAAAACTTGCTCAGAGGAGTCTAGAGCAGACTCTTACCTGGTATAACATACTGAGATAAATATATATTTTTTTTACTGAGAGATAAACATCTATTTACTGCTTTTTTTGTGTTTGCCCTTCCTTTGTTGCACATCCTTGGACTGTATTTTTATCCTTTCTGCTGCCATGTTGCGTCAGGAGTTTTTAACTGGGATTTCTCAGTCTGCTAGGTGCAGCCCTGTGCTGTGGCTGTGTCTGTACAGGGCTCTGTGAAAGCAGATGTGGTGTTAGAGAGTTGAAGCCACTCTTAGACGGGTCAGGTTGCTCTGTACCAACACATCCTCACTGTTGCTCCCTCTTTGTTGGGCTGCCTGATCTGCAAACTGAGCTGCAGGTGCTCTGTTTCCTCTGGTCATTGATAACAGTATAGAATTGAAGGAGTTGGAATCCTGTTAATGTGCTCCTGAGGGAGATTTTCTGTGAGATTTTGGTTTAGAAACAATTCTTTATCAAGTCAGATACTGTGGTAAGAAAGAAAAGACAGATAATATTATGGAAGCTTGGAAGTTCATAGTGGTAAATAGATTACACCTTGGATATTCCATGATTGGCGCCCTGTTCCATCAGGGTGGTTTCTCTTTGTCTTGTACTGTCTGCTGTGGTCACCCACGGGAGGGAAGGGACGTCCAGAGGGACCTGGCCAGGCTGGAGAGGTTGGTCCATGTGAACCTCATGGTGTTCAGCAAGGACAAGTGCACAGTCCTGCACCTGGGTCAGGACAGTTGCAAGCACAAATCCAGGCTGGGGGAGAATGGATTGAAAGCAGCTCTGAGGAGAAGGACAGGGGGGTTGTTTGATGAGAAATTCAGTGACTCAGCCGTGCTGGCAGCCCAGGAACCAACCACAGGCAGCAGGTGAAGGGGAAATTCTGCCCTGCTCAGGTGACATCCCACCTGCAGAGCTGTCCCCAACACAGGGAGGATGTGGAGCTGCTGGAGTGAGTCCAGAGGAGGCCACAGAGCTGCTCTGAGGGCTGGAGCCCCTCTGGAGCCAGGCTGGGATGGCTGGGGGTGCTCATCTGGAGAAGAGGAGATTCCAGGGAGGGCTCAGAGCCTCTTCAGGGCCTAAAGGGGCTCCAGGAAGTCTAGAGAGGGACTTGGGACAAGAGACAGCGGGACAGGACAAGGGGAAATGTATTCCCACTGACAAAGAGCAGGGTTAGATGGGATGTTGGGAAGGAATTCATCCCTGGGAGGCCCTGGCACAGGTTGCCCAGAGAAGCCGAGGCTGCCCCATCCCTGGAAGTGTCCAAGGCCAGGTGGAGCAGCCTGGGATGGTGGAAGACAATCCCCTGCAGGGGATGGAACAAGATCATCTTGAAGGTCCTTCCCCACCTACCCCTTCCATGGTTCTTTGGTTGTTTGAAGGTCCTGGTTAGCCATGAAGATGTGGGTGCTAAAAGCTGCAGCAGCTTCTGCATCAAGGCACATTAAAAATGACAAAGAGAGAATTGGGTGAGTGAGGCTGGTGCTGGCTCTTGGGTAGAGCTTGGCTGAAGGGCTGCAGAGCATCCCTCATGTGCTGGAACAGATCCACAGCTGCTGTTGGTGCAGCAGAAGGAATCTGAAAGACATGAAATTGTTCTTGTTTGGTGCCAAAGTATGCAAAGCAGAGACCTGCCTCTGGCTCCCACTCCTTGTGTGGTACAAGCTGTTTATCTCTGAACTGTAGAGCATGTTTTTGTTTGGACAGCTCTAAGTGGATATTTATATGCACGTTTTCCTGGTTTAAACTGCTTGACCTGTGACTAGTTTTAAATGTGTTCTGGTGAGTGGGTTTTCAGTGTTTTTGGACTTAGCAGGAAGAGTTTTGTCAAAATTAATTTTTAGTTTGGTAAACAAAAGGTGCCATCAGCTTCTCAATGTGCAATTCCAAGGTGCTTCTTTCAAACTGTGCCAATTTAAATTCATCTCCAAGTCTCAAGTGATTGCTTTTGTTGTATTGACTTGAGAGGATTTTCCTGTTAAGTACTCTCGGAATAATTGATGTGTGTGTCTGCTGAAAATGAGGTTTTGCTGCAGCTTTCACAAGATGTTGACTGTAAATATTCAGCTGTTTCTGGGGGTGTGCAGATGTGCCATGTCCATACTTCCCACTTGTATTCCAGGGAAAGGTCTGGGAAAGCAATTCCTGGTGTGTGGAGGGCAGTGAGAATGTGTTGTTTGGGAATGCTTCACCTCTGCGTTGCAAGGAAAGAATCTGTGATTTTTTTGTGTGTGTGTGTCTTTACAGACACTGCAGGGAACAACAGGAAAAAGGATGATTTTGTTCTGGGAAGCATTAACAAAGGCTTTTCAGGTGCCAATACAAAGTTGCTTTTGTATTGTTTTTTATAGCTTTGAGAACCCATGTGGCCTTTATAATTATCCAAGAAAGTTTCCAGGATTGGATGGAGCCATCTCCTAGGTGCATGTTGGTTTTAAAAATGTATTTTTTTTTCCTGGATGCATAATGAATATTCAAAAAACGCTGTAAGCCACACTTTCCTGGAGTTGTTTTTGAGTTCTTTGGATGCATTTCTAAACACCAACATGGTTGTCTGCATCAATTACGTTTTGGAGCCCTTCCATGGTATAGAGTCATCAGGCCCTGCTGAGCTGCAAAGGGCAGCATGAATTACTACTGAGATCTGCAGTCAGCCTGCGTAGGGAGGTGTGGATCTTGCAGAGGTATTAGAAACCCGTTATATTTTGATTGTGTGTAATAAACACAACAATCAGTCATGGAGAGCTGCATTTGGGTTTAAACACCTTCCTTCCCCCACTGCTCTTGGCTGAAACTCACTGTGAGGTCAGGGTGATGTTGGTGATAGAGCCCCACAGATAAATCAGAGCAGACCTTGGCACTTGTGCCTCTTGTATCTCATCCATGCCTGGAATGAGTTTTTATCCTGCTTGTCCCACGTGTGCCACTGCAGCTGCAGGTGGTGGGTGTCTCACCCTCAGGCCACGTGCTGAGAAGTGAAACCAGCACGTCTGGAAACAGCTGCCCGAGCTGGAGAGATTTGTCAAAAGAGAACTAAATACAACATGAGATGAGTGTTGATGGTGGATTGCTGAAATTCCTGGTCTGTGGGTCAGGCAAGCGGCTGGTGCTCCATCAGGGTTTAGCAGAGCGATTCCTGGGCCTCTTGGCCACTGTGCTGGTGCTGGACAGGCAGCATTCACCCAGGTGTCCTGGATGGGGGATCTTGGCAGGAGTGCTGGGAGCCAGCTTTGGGAAAAGTGGATGGATGTGAGGGTGCCTTATCCATCTAAAGATTTTGTAACTACTCCATCTCCTTTAAAAAAGATTTCAATTTTAACAGGATATTCACTTTTGGAATCAGAGGGTTTTTTCCCCTGCTCCATGGGCGTGCTGTGTGCGTGCAGAGAGGGAGAATTTGGCAAGATGGCATTTGCTCCCTTGTGCTCAGATGCTGCTCCAGTTCCCTGTGCTCAGACCTTGCATCTGTGCTGACCCGTCCCAGGAGGGCAGCAGGAAATGTCAGCTGTGCTTCCCAGCCGCGGGAGCAAAACATTCTGGGATCTGCAGCTCACATGGCCTGCCCTGGCTTTATCCACAATAGAAAATGGCCTTTTTGAGGGGGGACTCATTTATCTTTTTGGATATTCCTGTGTCTCAGCTGCTGCTCTCAGCCTAATGCCTGCAGGGCTTTTGGGAGTGAGGAGTGGGCTTGGTTAAATGCTTTCAAGTGATACCACCCTGAATTTTATGGCTTGATGTAACATTTTTGGAGTTTAAGATTTATTGATTGAATTGATGGATAAATAGAATATGAAAAAGTGGTGCTGATTTGCTTTAATGTTTTAAAATTCCATTTTCTAAGGTAAATGCAATATAAATGTGATTTTTTTTGGAGTCTTTTTCTGGTGCTCTCCTAGCGTAAAACTAAATTTTGAATATCTTAAGGAGCACACTTCACTCTTTTCAAGTGCAGTTAAGCAGTCATGATCATGCTGTGCTCTTTTCCAGTGCATTTAAGAAATAATAATAGTGAGTATAGTAAGGCTTTTCTGCAAAATTGCTTTCTTTAGATTGTTATTGGCATGGTGTCATGAAGCAGCATTTCTGAGTGCCTTCCTGAGCCAGTCCTGCAATCCAGGAGGGACGTAAATAGATTGTTTCTGCTGTGACGTCTCAGCAGCTGCATTCTGCCCATTCCCTCCCCAGCCAGCCCTGCTTTCATGCTCCCAGGCAGAGCTGCAGGGTTTTGTGACAGAATCTTTTCCTATTTTGCTCCGTTCACAGCACTGAAGGCGTTGTCCCTTGTGTTTGGAGCGTTTTCCAATCCTGGGCTCTTGCTGCCTGACTTGTGTTGGGCTTATAACTCACCTTATCCTCTCTGGTGTTAATAGCACCAGGCTGGTGTGACAGGGCTCTGCTGGAGCCCAGGGACAGCTGAGGGGAGGGGTCCTGAATGTATTCCCCACGCTCCCATTGTCCTGCTCCTTTGTGTCCCAGGAGCTGTGTCCCTTCTCCAGCCCAGCTGCTGGGCTTGAGACTGCCACATTTTCTTTGGGAATAAATACATGGATAACTTGGGGCTGTTCATCAAAGAAACCACTCATTCCATCAGGAATGGGCACTAGATGGAATGTGTTCTGCAGGCTGACATCTTAATGTGCTTCATGCTCGGGCAGATTGCACAGGGCAGTTCAGTAATTAATATCCAGGGAGGTCTAATGGGCCTAAAGCAGTTGCAGTGACTCATCCTTATTTTGTCATTGTGTTGGTGGTGCTTTAGGTGTCTTAGAAATGCAGGCAGTGCTCCTGACCCAGCTCTGGTTTTGGATACACCCTTTGGGGTGTGAGAGGAAAGGAGAGAGTCTGTTTTTTTCTGCTTGTCATTGTGGAGATTTTAAAGGGTTCCCCCTCTCAGTGATTTCTGTGTGGCTTTGTGGTAACCCACCTTCCTGAAGAGGTGCTTCATATAGAGCACCTCTATATGAGAGAGAGAGAGTGAATTCTGTGGTGCTAAACTGTGATAAATGGGCTTTAATCAACAATTCATTTCACTTGCGTTGAGTGATTTATTGGCAACAGTTCTTGCCACTGAGGATTTTGGGATGAAAGTATAATTAAGTTTCTTACCTTTTTTTTTATGATGCTGACTGGGTTTAGTTTCACTGCCACAGTGTTTAGGACCTTGTAAGTAGGAAGGAAGCAGCAATGCTCTTCCCCAGAACTATTAACTTGAATTGTCCCAGGAAATGAAGTAACTCCACTGGTTATGATCTGGGACAAAATGGCATTTGTTGAGCCAGGGCTCCAAAGTGTTTACAGGCCAAAAAAGGGAGAGCAAGAGTTGAAATCCTGCATGGAGGCAGCTTTTGTTGGTTGATGTTTCAAATGCCATATTCAGTGTGTGAGGGCTCTAAGAAGGTTTGACCAAGAGCTTCGAGCAAAGATCAAACAATGGGAAAGTGGAGGAGAGAGCAGAGAACATGTGACTGTGAGTAACCAGAGTGCATAGAGAGCCAAAGTTCAGACGATATTACACAAAAATTACAGGGCACAAACATGTTGGCTCCTGGAGAAGAGTGCACAAGGAAGCCAAGTGGTGTGTGTGGTGTGTAATGAGGAGTGTTTGCCTGCTGGAGGCTTGTCCTTGCTTCTCATGAAGTAGGAAAATATATTGAATTTCAGTGTGGTTATAGGGAAACACCAGTGTCAGAGCACTCTGTAACACAAAGAGCAATAAATGGTGCTTAAGTAGAAGCCTCTCATCTTGCTCTGCTGTTCCAGGGTGGATTGAGAAGTGTCTGTGAGAAAGGGACAGTGCAACACATCTTGTTTTACAAAGCAGAAGTGAGAGACCCTGATACAAGCAGCTGTGAAGTGGAGGGGCAGAGGATGAGTGGAAGGAGGGTGCTGCAGTCAGCCCCAAAATCCTTGTCCACAGGATCACGTGGAAGCTTTGCCATTAGCTCCCAGGGCTGGGAATTTACTGCATCTCTGTAAGCCATATAGGAAGAAGGCTTGGGAATAGGTTTTGATAGTGCTGGGTTTAATGCAGATGTTATTTCATGTCCTGGTACCCATGGGGTTGAATCCTTTCTTTCACATAAAGGTTTCCTCTGAAGTGGGAAGCATCTCTCAGGTCTGCAGAAGACACACTTCAAAATTATACTGAAACGTGGTCAGTGCTTGGGGTTTGTGTTTGCCAGAAATGTATTCTCAACAGATCCAGCATTTAGGGTTTATTCAATTGTTGGATTTAAGTGTTAAAGTATTTTGTGTTCTTCTGATTCATTGTCTTAAGATACAGCAAAACAGAAATGTTTTATGGCTACATTCAATGTGCCAGTTTGTAGGATTGGAGAAGAGGGAAACAGATGGAATTCCCCCCAACTTGTTCCTTAGCCAGTTCCAGGGATGAAGAAGCAAAGGGACAGACTGTGCTGCTTCCAGCTCCAAAAGGCCTGGGCTCCCCATGAAGGCAAACAGCATTGTTGTGGCCATAGCCATGGAACCGTTTTTCTCTTACCTGATTAAACATCACTGGCCTGAACCCCCATAAATCCAACCTCACAATAACCATTGGATTGTCTGCTTGCTTCTTTCCAGGATGAGCTGCTTTATGGTGCAAGGGAATTTTCCCTTTATCATTTATTCTGAGTATTGATAAATAAAGAGCAGTCTCTGTGATGAGTATTGATTTTGGCTCCGTTTGGACACTTTGTTGTTTTGAAGCCTTGAATTTCCAAGCCTGAAACACCCTTCTGACCCAGGAGCAGGCTGGCAGCATTCCCACAGGGCTTGTTCCCTGTGCTCTATGGCCTTTTTATGCCCAAGACTTACAGAGACAGGCAGCACCTGCCTCTTTGGAAAGCTCCAGTTTTAATATTGCAGCTGTTTGGACCAGGAACAAGTGGAGATCAAGTACATAATAAACCCCAAAGAATATGAATATATAAAATAACCCCCAAAATTCATGGTGTGGGTAGTGGTGGGATCACCAGAACTCAGAGATAAAGGCTTTGTTTGCTCTCTGATTCTCTGGCCCTGGCACAGGGAGTGCTCAGCCTTTTGCATGGTTTCAGGGAGGAGATGTTGATTTAAGCACTGAAGAAGTGACTTGTGAAGCCTCAGAGCAGCAAGGCGTGCTGCCCTCGAACTGGGATTGACCCTTGCCTCGGTAAAAACAGCTTTCAGTGCCTTGGCAGGGAGCCCCCAGAGGAGTGGGCAGCAATATTTAGCTATTCCAGATAATTTAGAGGTGTGTGCTGAGCTCCCTGCAGGCAGCAGGTGAAAGGAGGCACAGGACGTGTCTGGGTTTGTGCGGAGAGGGTTTCAGCTGTTGGTTAATGGAATGTTAGGTGAGTTTAATGTTTTAATAGATGAAGTTTAGCAATGTGTTTTTGCCAGTGTTGGCAGCATGTGCACTCCTGACTGTTCTGGTTCTTTTGTGCACTATATTTTGGGAGGCTGGGGTGTCCCCCAGCCACTAAGGCAGGTTTTTGGTGTGTTTTGGTGTGGGTTGCTGGACTCCTCACACACAAAGTCTGTGCATCCACACCACACTGTCTCTGAGCTTTGTTAGCCTTCCAAAGCAGCTCAACGACTGCTTGTGCATAGTAAGTTTGCCTTCAGCTTGCTCCTTGAAGGCTGTCCAAAAAGAAAAAAAAGAGTGGGAGTGGATTGCTGCCTGCAGATTAAACCCCAGATTTGCTCTGGAGAGGCCATGGGAAAGGCAGTGCCCAGGAGCAGAGCATGGCCAGGGTGAATTCACCACCAGGGCCTGCCGGTGATGGATGGGCTGGAAGTGGGGCCCCAGCATCAAAGCACCTTCTCTTGGCACCAGGTTTTAGTCAAGATGTTCTCTTGCAGATTTACATTGCTGCATAGGAACACTCCTTCCAGAGGATTTTGGAGGCTGCTGCCTGGCTTGTAGTGTTCCAACTGTCAGTCTGTTACAACTGCAGTTTGCTCTTTCGGGTGCTGGCTTCCATTAAAATTCTTGCAGAAGGAAAAGTTGGTATTGGTGGAAGGAGGACAGTGACAACATGTTTCTCTTGGCAACAGCGTTGTGTGTTCCTGCTCCAAGGGATTGTGGAGCTGGGATGCAAATAGAACCTGCCAGGGGTTTGGTGTGCACAGAGCAGCCAGAGGTTCCAGTGGTGCTGCAGGGCCTGAGGAGGGAGTGGGGGTGGCAGCCAAGGCTTGGCACCTCCTGGAGTTCTGTGACACTGAGTGAGGCCTGGGAATGTAGGAGAGCCCGCTGAAACCACCCCCTTCAGTGGCTTTTGGTCTCAATCCCAGCTGCAGGAATCTCACTTCTTTTGCTTCCAAGTGTGCAGCTGGAAAGTCTGAATGTTTCCTTTCCAGGTCTGTGCCAGTGATGGTGGATGTGTTGCATCATGGACCTATTGAACAGCCAAAAATGGTTCACCATGTTTGAAATCTCAGGAATTTGAGGTTTCAGAAACCTCAAATTATGGTAGAGCTGCAGTGGAGGTGTTTGCTTTTCCTGAAATGGCCCTTCACTGTTGTGTTCCAGCACCAGCACTTGTTCTGGAGATCAAAGATTGCCATTGCCATCCTAGCTCAGGAACTTACATGCTCAGTATTCACCCCAAAACATGGCAAGATGCAATTTTTCCAAGGGGGATGGTGGTCAGTTGGCAGGGGGGCTGCTTTAGGTCAGGAATAATAAGGCTGTGTGGTGTGTTGGGGGATCACTTCCACACACAGATCACTGTTCAGATTTGTAGCGAGGGCTGCTACACACCAACACTGTGGGCACAGGGACAGGTTTTCTTTGGTACCACTGTGGGGTTTTGTTGGCTTGAGGTGTATGAAATCACATGTATCCCTCAAGCAAATTCCTGGTGCAGGGAAAGCCTTCTAGTGGTGGGGACATCCATTCC
>NW_005054518.1:863757-873197 GCF_000277835.1 Geospiza fortis
TCCTGCTGCTCCTTGTCACATGTGGTTTCCATGCTGGCGCTGGTGCTTGTGCTCAGTGTTTTTGTAGACTTTCTAAGGAAAAAATCCAGAAGTGTTGTCATTGTAAATGTTTGGTATTTTGCCAACTTTAATAGTTTATTATTGTCATCAAATTGACTTAGGACAAAAAAAAACCTAAAAACTTTTAGCTGATATACTGAATTGAGCCTGTATTTAATAAGTTCATTTATTAGCAAAATTATATGAAATATAACACTTTAACCAAACATGTGTGGACACTAAACTGTTGGAAATGTGTGCTGTGGAGCTGACCTTGGTTTTCTCTTGCAGGGCAATCACTTTGATCAGTATGAAGAGGGGCACCTGGAGATAGAGCAGGCGTCTCTAGACAAGCCCATCGAATCGGTAAGGCCCCCCCCGACCAGCAGCGTTCCCCGGAGCTCGGCCGTGTCGGATGGTCCTTGATGTGAATGCAGTCAAATCTGAGAGCAGTGGGCACCTTGGTGGCAGTCAGGGGTAATTGGTGGTAAAATGCATGCTGACCTTTAGTGGGCCTGGGATTTGATCTTGAAGTAGTCCTAGAACTAAAACCTGCAATTTGAGTTCAACATGATATTTCAGGAATTATTTAAAATAATACATTCATTCAGAGATATTTATTTTAAGGTTTTATACTTTTCTTTGAAGAATCAGTTTAATATAATGAGAACCTGATGGAATAGTATAGTGAAATACATTTTGATCCTTTTTAGTTTATATTTTTGGAAAAGTACCGGTGTGTTTAAAGTGTTAGAATGACACCTGGCGGTATGGAGACAGGGATCAGTGTTAGTCCAGCAGTCCTTCCCCATGGAGCTGAAGCTGCCCTGAGCCTTTGTCTAAAATTGCTTTACCTTGAGTTAGGTGTGAAGACTCCTGCTGTAAGATGGGGAAAAAATAGGTTTTGTTTAGTTTTGATTTTTTAATCTCCTTGGAGCTTCTTAATTTTTCTCTTTGCAAAGCACCTTCTGCTGGTTTTAGGCACAGCAGCTTGTTCAGCCTAAACTGGACCCACATTTGGCATTTAGCTTTAGCTAAGGTTCATTTGCAGTTTCCTTCAGAAATGAGAAAACTTTTAGTGAATAATCAAGGGACACTTAGTGGTGTTCTGATTAATTCTAGATTTTTATTAAGTACTTGTCAAGTGTTTCTTTTGCCTATTAATTGAATTTCAGTTGAAGTTTCTCCACGTTAGTCAGCCCCTAGAAGAACCAGGGTTAGCCAAAGCCCGCTGTATATTTTTGTTGGTGTGTAGGTTGGTGTTGTGTGTGTTTGTGTGCGTGTTAGATGTTTACCAAAAATTTACACAACTTGGGGTGTTCGACGTTTTTCTTCCGCAGCAGTTGGCCCATATTAGCTAAGCAGCCATGATCTGGTTTGTATTGCACGGTCTGCCTTTTTTAATTTCTTCTCTAGGGTTTCCTTTCCCCTTCTTATTTCTGTTCTTCTGGTCCAGTGAACACTGCATATAGTACCTACTGTCTTAATGTGCTGGCATGATGCTAGATTTAGGCATGGCAGTAATTGATGACGCATGAGATAATGCTGCAGAGATGGGAATTGGTATTCACTCTTCTCCTGAATACTTCAGTCTTACCTTGGGACATGGGGATTTGAATTAAAATGCCAAGCTGGATGGAAATAAAATGGGAAATACGTGTTGGTAGCCTACTCTGGGCCACACTGGAAATTAGCATTTCAAAATAATTCAAATGCTGCTTACAGACTAGACTGGTTACCTGATTTCCAAAAGTGCTTTCTCAAAGAGAGGAATAGAAGAGGTCATAGATAGTGATCCAGAGGGAAGGATGCCTATGGAAGTGTGTAAAGCATGAGCAGGTGCCCTGGGCCCACATGGGCTCACTGTGCAGATCTCACTCTCCACAGGAGTAATGCTTTGTGCAGTTTGATTAATGCTGAACTGCAGGAGAAAAAAAAAGTTAAATTGTGGCTTTAATATTTTATTCTTGTCTCTCACTATCCAAATGTCAGGACATTTTTAATCTTTACAACTCTTTGGGTAGGTACAGTTCAACCTAATTGAAAACAGTTGGATGAAGAGGACAAGAGAATGGCTTGGTTTGTGAGGAGAAAGAGTTAAAACCTCAAATTGTTCTATAAAATCAAGTTTGTTCCACTCTTCTTTTGTCTGACCTAGAAGAATCACAGAATCATTAAGGTTGGAAAGTCCCTCTAAGCTCATTGAGTCCAGCCAATCCTGCAGCACTGCCAAGGCCACCCCTAACCCATGTCCCCAAATGCCACATCTCCATGGCCTGTGAACCTTTCCAAGGATGGTGGCTCCAGCACTTCCCAGGGCAGCTGTGCCAGTGTCCATCCCAGGATTTCAAAGCTGTGGCTGCTGCACAGGGAGGGGGGGTTATGGCCTGAGCAAGGGTGGTGTCAGAAACAAACTGGTCACTTCTGAGGTTTCACATGGTCTTTGTAAAAATACGTTGTTGATTCCTTAATTCCCCATCTGGGAAGCAGGAATTACTTTGTTGTGTTTCCTGACACCTGTGGAGGTGATTCTGCCTCCACACTATTAATGATCAGTGTGCTCTTTGAATTGGCAAATTACACACATTAGCAGAAGGGAGAGTTTCCTTGGCAGAATTCAGTGGGGTACCTCTCCTGCAAGATATTTCACCAGGAAAGGAGGATTCATTGTGCTCTTTTGGCTTTTTTTTTCCCTTTTATTTTGTGCTGTTTGCTCACCCAGAACCAAAATTGAGAGGGAAGGAGGAAAGGCAAATTGATGTTTTAGAACTACCACACATCGAAGTATTTTCAACATTAACAAATTGGATTTTAATCCTTAACCAGTTCTCTGTTAGCAATCCAACTGGCCTTTTCCAAGGAATCTGCTCAGAGTCATGAGTGAGCCTGTGCTTCATGGTATGGAAGCAGTTTGGGTGATGAACACCCTTTGTTTCTGACCGTGGCAGATCAAAGTGCTTCCCAGTTAAAATGTCATTCTTCAGAACAAAGAGTGGATTTAGTATATTCTCATAAATGTGTTCCTTGCAGCTTCCCACATCTTAGTGACAGGAAGGTGCTCCAAAGCCTGCAGGTGTTTGGAGATGGGGGGAGTGTTTCCTGTGCCATGTCCCTGTGACAGTCCCCATGATGTGACATCCATCTCTGCAGCATTATCTGTTGAGAGGTGCTGACTGTACTGCTACAGCATGCAACTCAAAGGTGGCTGGAAAAATAGGTTTGGGAGTCTACAGATCATTACAATGTTGAAACATGTCCTCAATTAGCCTACTGGTGTTGTTGTTCCTGTGGAAATCCTGCTGTGTGCAGCTCATTTAGGCCAAAGATGTCTGCTCTGAAACATGCAACTCTAACCAGAGTACATTTATGGAAAACAGAGCTGCCAGGAGCTAGGGATGGACGTGGCCTGAACGAGTGCCAGCTGTTTTCCATTACTAAATTGAAGAAAGTATTTCATATCAATGGACTCTTCAGAGCTACAAATACTGATATTTTTTCCCCTCCCACAAGTAACATTTTTTCTTGTTGTGCTTTGAAAGATGCTGCACTTACACTGGCTGTTCATGTCAGTGCAGTCACTGATGTCCTTGAAAAATCAGAGCACTTCACCCTTTTTTTCTAAACTCAAGAAGCTGCATGCATTTGTTTTGGGGCATATTGAGTTCACTGAGTTCAGGTTCTTGAATGGGAAGTCACAAATTATTGCAGCTTTAATAGAATCCAGATTTGCTCCACATTAATTCCTTATCTCTACTTGTTTATTGAGTCTCTTTGCTGTGAATTCCTGGTTTTCCTCATCCCAGCAGTGCAGATGGAGTAGGAGACAGCCCTTAGGGCCCCCAGAAGCAGCCCTGGCCCCGTGCAGGCAGTGTCAGGGGTGGACCCACGCCGTCACCGCTGCAGGTTGGAGGCCAGACTGGGAATCACCCACTTATCCTGGAGCTTGTTAGTTTGTCCTTGTCCTAACTAACAAATGTCCTTTCCCCTCTCTCTAATGCTGCTCGGTGCCATGAGGGGCGCCTTGAGCCCCCGTGCCAGGCTGCAGTCAGTGGTGCTTGGGCACCAGGGGCTGGCACAGCCTGGCCGAGCCGGAGCTGGGTTGTGGCACTGGAAATCTGTACAGATCTGTGGACTCCACTAGTTCCAAAGTGTCATTTGATGAGGCTGCTGATTTGACATTTAGCAGCAGCCATATGTGGACAGCGCTATAAATAATGTGCTTCTGGAAGCTGAATGGTGTAGCATTACTATTTGGCTTTTCTCTCTGGTCTTCATTGTGTCATCTGTAGTGAGCTCTAGGTTTTGTTTTGGGAATCTTTTCAACCTCTTGTTTGCATGGGTTCACCCAGTAGCATCTGATCCTTGCTTATAGATTCCTCCATACACAGTCAGCACAGCTTACAATCCACTCAAGAGAGGAATGGTTCCTGCCCGAGCTGGGATGAGTGATGGGATCGTGGGGATCTCATGGAAAACCTGTGCTAGGCAAAACTGCTGGTGTGGGTTACATCCCACAGGCACCATCAAAACCTTGGGCTTTTACCCATCTTTTAATTGTAAGCAATTTTTTTTTTCTATTGGCCAAACCTTTATCATTAATTTGTGCTGGGGATGTCCTGCTCAGGAATCACTGATCTGCATGGCAAGCAAGCAGGGGTATCTTGTCAGGGCACAGGATGGAGATCTTGGAGGCCACTTAGAGCTGCTGGAGCCCAGTCACTTTGGATGAGCTTTTTCCAAAGCAGCTTACCCAGCTCTTTGAAGGTCTGGTAGACCCAAGGCCTTGTATTTCCTACACCTTTGGAGAAGTTCTGCTTTGTCATTAGAGCAGAGCTCTCCATCAGAGCTGGCATTATCCCACCCAGAGCTGCTGAGCCCTTCTCCCTGGGGATGGAGCACCCCACAGCCTGTGCCCACATGGTCCAGGAGAGCTCCCTTGCTCACCCAGACACCTTTTGGGAGACTTATTTTGGCTGCCTCAATAATTTATTGTGGCTGTAATACAAGGAGCTCCCAAGTGGCAGCAGAAGAAAGTGAGGAGACTCATGGCAGCCTTTGCTGAGAAATGAGGGGTGTCCTCCTAGGGCTGTGGTGTTTCTGTGCATCACTGCAGCTCTTCTGTAGGAAAACTGCTGCAGTGTGAGGATTGTCTGTTCAAAAGGGGTGGCAGCTCCTAACATGGGCAGGAAGCTTGCTGTGAAAGCCTTCTCCTATGTGAAAGTAGCTGTACTTTACAGAACTTTCACTTAAAACTGCACTTTTAAAAAAAAGCTGTCAGCTGTTACAACATTAGTTGTCCCATGTCACATTTTGGTCCCAATATCCCTGGATACTCCCAGGAGAGCAGACAGGCTCTCAAGTGGGATTAAGCAAGCCTGGCCTTCCATTATTGAATTTTTAGGGCAGGATTTTAATTTTTGCACTGAAGAGCAGTTCTGTCAGTCTGCCTCCATCAGAGGTCTGGGTTAGCCATTGGAAAAGCAGGGAGGAGCTGAACATGGCCAGAAAGGAGCAAAGTGATGGCCAGGTCTCAACTCAAATGTTAGTTTTAAATTATTAGAGTTATCCTCCTTATTCAGTACAACAGAAGATGCTCCATTTCAATTGAGTAGGATTCTAAAATTAGGGAGTAGTTCCACTGCATAAACAAACAAATGGAAAAGTTTGCGGGGGGGAAACAACGCCTTCCTGGGAACTGAGACAGGGCAATGTTCAGGCATAATTCCAATTTATGTCAAACAACCTGGGACCATCCTCTTGAGTGGGTCTGTAAAAGTGGTGCTAATGTGTATAACCTTTCTAAATTTTTCTTTTTCCCTTTAACATTTGTTTCCCCCTTCACTGTCAGTCACAACACACCGCTCTTGAATCTCCCAGCTGGTCTTGACTTGTTGAATTTATTTTATGCTTTCACTCTTCTTTAATAAATACATTACTTGCAAGCAGTGAATTGAAAACAAAGCAAAAGAAAAAAACTACCATTAGTGATTGGACAGTTTCTTACTTTGTGTTACATTTAACTGTTCTTTTGACAGCCCAGTTTTTAAAGCCAGGTTCGTATGGAAATGCTTTCACTCCACTTGCACTGCTTTTGGAATAGCGTTCTGCTTCATCTGTCTTTATTTTAGTGCATTCATAACACACACAGCACAATGTCTCATCTCCCCTTGGCCAAGACTGCAAAGTACTCCTTGTCCTTGGAATTCTTTTGTTTTTTCTTTTTTTTTTTCTTTCTTCTTTTTTTTTTTTCCCTTTTGGAAAATGCAGCCATTTTTGTCAGCACCAACTTTTAGATTTAATGATCCTTTGTTCAGGGTAGGGCAATTAAAAAAAATAAAAAAATCCCAAACATATCCCAAGCTGCAGCCCCTGTGTGCCAGGATGGGGCACTCTGTGGTCCTTGTGATCAGTCTGCAGGTAAGTGTTTCTGTCTTCCCAACAGAGAGCCTTCTCCATGGTGCCTGTGGTTGGTAGGGATCCATCCTTCTTTATTTTTCTTTAGTTTTTTCCTTTTTTTTTTTTTTTTTTTGCATTTGACCTTTTATCCCCAGAAGTTTCGTTATGCCTCCTGATTTAATTTTTTTTTCCATCTAGCCCTAATTATGTCCTGGGGCAGAGCCAGAAGTGTGGGAAAAATGTACATTATTCCTTGGGAAATACAGGAATAAAAAAAATGTCTGACTTTATTAGGATATCAGAAAAAAAATCCAAAATTTGTACTTGATAACATCTTTTTGAAGAAAAAAGTATCCATGCAGCCAATATCTTTGGGGAGGTTGTGCCTTTCAAGCCGATTCACCAAAGTTGTGCAAACCCTGTGGTCATTTTCTTCACTGTGGAGTGACAAAACCTACTCTGGTTTCTGTTGATTACTGTTACTTAATTAAAGAAACCTGCAGCATATATATATAATTATTTTTTGGATTCCATGTACCACTCAGTGTTCTGGAGTCACATCCTGTTATAATTCAGGATATTTCTGTGATACCTTAGGTTGTGGTTTGCCTGATAATAATTAATAATCAACAAGTTCATACCTGATTTTTATTTTTATTTTTTGTGATTGGAAGGTGAACAAGGTCCCAGCCAAGAGTCCTTCTCTGAGGAGCTGGTCACTGCCTGTAGCTGGGTGAACTGGTCACTGAGGGCGAGCTGGCAGATTGAGGTGGTTCGAGGGTGCTGTGAGTGCTCTGCTCTTTGTCTGGGGGCAGAAACCCTGCAGAAAACACAACAATTGCCACACTGAGCCCTGCTCAGCCCCATTGCCAAAAGCTGACACTTAATTGCTGCGTCAGTACTTTTCCAGTTATTCCAAAATAGCTTTTTTTTTTTAGGAAGATGAGACATTATGCTTATTGTTTCCCCTACATGCACTAATGGTTCCTTGCTGTTAACTTATTGCTAGGCCTGTTTCATTCTAACATCTTAGTATTTTTGTTAGTTTACATGTGAAATGCATCACCCAGTCTGTGCTTGAGCTCATTTTATTTAATTGATTTTATTTTTTTTGTTTTACTAACCTCACTGTTTTTTCAGTTTAATATTGGCTGCATGCTAGTTTATATATATATATACATATATAAAAAAAACCCAATCAAGTCTAGCCTGGATTTTGCTCTGATTGTGTTTTGGTTTCTAGTGGTGGGGCAGTCTTGCACTTACAACTTACTCAGTATTATAAAAGCCTGACACACAAACAAAATGACTAAACACATTGTAGATTTTCTTTACAAAAAAAATCTTAAGTGGTGCTGTCTAGGTGATGGATATGATTGTATAAATAGCTTGATTTTATGCTTTTTACTGTCAATTTTTATTGGTACACTTTATTTTCTTCCACAATGCTTTTTAGTTTTATTATTTTTGTATTTCTTTTAAACGTGATGCACAAAAGTTGCCCAGCACACCATCAGAAAGTGACCGTCCCCAATACCCATCCCCCTGGAAAAATTCTAGCCAGCAATTTTTGACATTTGTCTTTCCCTTTATTGGGCATATATTGCCTTTTCAGTAGCATTTTTTGCATGCATATATATGTAGAAAAATCTCTTGCTCATCACATGTTTAAATGTCAGAGGGAAGGGAAGAATATATTATTGGAATATTTTTGGTTTGTTTTCTCTGTTCTGTCTGTCAGGATAATATTGGACATCGCTTACTCCAGAAACATGGCTGGAAGCTGGGCCAGGGATTGGGAAAGTCACTGCAGGGTAAGTCCAGTCCCTTGTGTCTGAAACCTTCAACTCCAGCCTCAGTCTTTAACAAAATTATTTCTGCTTTTTGTTCCTAGATTAGATTTTCTTTCCATTATTAATATATCCAACCAATTGCACTGTTAAGTTTTGTATTTGGCAGTTTGCAAGTGGAAGCTGCTGCCTCCCTTGTTGGTACAGGTTAGAGCTCTGTGTGTGGTGGATGTGTGAGAGTCAGCGTGGAGGAAGGAGGATTCACTTTCCACACTGACAGGGAGTGGTGCAGCTTCCAACTGTGCTGATGTTTTGGTGTTAAAAATGAAAGATTTGAGGTAGTTCCCATGATCTGTCAGTGCTCACCGTGGTCAGAAGCCATTAGAAGGCCAGGAAAGGGCCCACTGAAGATGGAAAGTGGTGGCAGAGGTTCTCTGGATGGGAGAGGCTCACTCCTGCTTTCTCAACAGGACTGTCACAGGTTGGATTTATTCCTGTTCCCAGCAGTTTGTCAGGGATTAGAAAATCTCAGTGGATTGGCCCAGCACACACCAGACCTTGCTGTCTTGAGCCTGAATCCTTGCTGTGACACTGAACCCCATTTCTGTAGGAACCTGTGGCAGTGTTTGAAGCTCAGGTGTGCCCTGAGCCCTCAGTAACTCACTCATGTTCCTGTGCCTGTAGTCTGAAGACCTGGGAGCTTGTAATCCATGTTCCATGAGTGAGCCCCTTAGAGATGGGGGTGTCTGTGCTCTGGAGGACTCTGCAGAGGTAACAAATTCCCCAAACTCTGGCAATGCTTATTAATCCCTGGACTAAGGCTCTCTAACCTCTCAGGCAGGGCTGCCTTGCAGGTTAATGCTTCTGCCTTTTCTAATGTGGTTTATTGGAGTTCTCTGGTTGCTGCATGGCACTCTCCAGTCCTCTCATGTCCCTGCTGGGGCCAGACCTCAGGTTTGGTTGTAGCTGTTACCTGTGGCCTTTCCTTTGGCACGTGGGATGTGCATCACAGGGTGGAACTCAGTGCTCTGTATTGCTCTGTGTGTCGCCAGAGTGGAAACACAGAGACTTGAAAGAGGGAAAGGCCTTGTCCCAGCCCTGGGTGGATCCCAAAGCACAGCCCAAGGGGTCTGCAGGCTCAGATTTACTGGAGTGAGCATGGATTATGGGGCAGGTCTGGAGTCAGGGCAGGGGGTGGTGGTGGCACCATGTCCC